>NW_011888820.1:3795476-3870877 GCF_000151845.1 Pteropus vampyrus
CACTGTCAGTTTTTTTTTTTTTTTTAATCCTATTTTTTTTGTGTACATGTGGTTGGGGTGATGGTATGAGGTAGTCGTCCATTTGCCCTATTCGATGGTTGGTTTCAAAGTCTTCCATTATGTAACCACATGTTCCTTATCTGAAATGATTTTCCTTTATTTTACTAAAAGTTTATTTAAGCCTATTTTATTTAGGCTTAGCTATTTTCTGTCTAGTGAATAGATTTTGGTGTTTTAGCACTTTGTCTTTGCTACTGTTTCTCTGTCTTTCTGAAATGCCCCCTTCCTCTTACTCATCTTCTTTAGAAAAACTCAAGCCCTGGATAGTCAACAAAACCTCCCCAGATATTCTGGGCTACAATGATCTCTTACTCGAACTCTTAACACTTAAGTATCTAATCATGACTGCTTTCCACTGCTTTTGTTTCATAAGTATGTGGTTTCTTAACTGCATAGTAAGTTTTTTTGGAGGGAGAGACTGTATCTTGTATGTATTTGATGCTAGCGTAGCATAGAACTCATAGAAAGGATTTAGTAAATGCTTTTTACTTTGAATTATTTAATCCTATGATATGCTATAGGAATCAATAACCAATATAAGTCATATTATTTTTTCTACTGTAACTCATATGCATATGGTATATGAAATTTAAAAGACCTTTCTGGGAAAGATCATGAGTTAGGGTTATTTTGGAGAAAAATCATTCTTTCCTCAGTAATTTTTTATTTAATGTTTGATAGAGGAATGTATCTGAAAAATGACTTTTTTTGTTTTGTTTTGGTCTCTTTAATGACACTTTTCTGCCTGTTGGTACACTCACTGAAATTTCATTATGCTTTTTCTCAATCAGATGATAGATAACATGATTGTTATGTCATTAATGGTGATAGCATTTTGATATTTGAGATAAATTTAGTCTATGAATAACAGTCAACCTATTGATGAAAATGAATGAAAGGAAAAGGAAGAAATAAAAACTTTCCTTTAATGTCTAAGTTCTATTGCCTTAAAGATATTAGACATATAAAGAAAAAGCTAATTAAATGTGATCGTAAATGACAATCTATATCTACTATTTGAAGTACAGTTAGAAAAAACTCACATTTTTTAATAGAATTGAGACTTTCCAGAGCACCTATCCCATCCAGTGTTCTCATTTTACAAATGAACTAATAAATCTCTGAAAAACTAAATAACTGGCCCAAGCTTAGTTAACTAAGGTTTTCTATCTTTGAGTGTAGTACTCTTAGCCTGTACCAAGGTGACTTTCAGTTAATAGCCTCCTCTTTGGGCAGCAGTGTGAATGGAGCGGTAAGAGAATGACTAATAGGCAAGAAGCTTCTCCACTATTGTCACCAGGATGGGCATATATGCCTGGTCATCTCACATTCTGTAGTTTGGTTATAGTTTTGTCTGAGTTTAGAAGGAGGCCATATCTCTAAGGTTTGGTAGAAAGGTCTCAGAACCTTTGGAATCGTATGGCATATGTGGCTGCTCCATGAGTCTCCTTTATTAACCTTACAGACCTGAGAATAGCAGTTTTAGAAACTTATCTTGAGTCACTGGTCATAGTGATGGTTTTCTCTGGAAGAATTTTTAGTACTATCTTCAGAGCTATTACTTGTACAGAGACCCATGGGGATGTGGGGGAGAGGAGGTGTGGGGAGAGAAGGGAAATTAATTATCCCTCCACCAGACAGAAATTGTTTGTCTATGGACGAAGATCTCACTTTCCTGAGTTGTAAAATTGCTCAAGACATTGCGAAGCTCAGAGCCTCTTTAGAATCATAACCTGGGAAGAGTATGTTGGACAATGCCTTGTTTTCCATTGAAAACACCCAGTTGTCTGGTCTGTTTTTTAAAGACTTTCACATAAAGTCTTTCCTATAAATAGCCTGAGATCGTGCATTCAATTTATGAGTGCCAGCGAAGAGTCTGCAGCCGGCTTGCTGAATGTTATAGGAATAACATCAGTTTATCTAGCACGTTGTAACTTTTCTTAGTCACATCTTGGACAAAAGTGTTTATTTATTTATTTAATTTTGTTTTTTAGACTCACTTGGCTTTATAATCGAAACTCTAAGTAAAATGGATTCAGATGGAGGAGTTTCAACAAATCATACCAGTCATGCGGCATCATCAACAACCACATCAAAATTTGTAAGTGGGGGAAAAAGCCTAAGGCTGTGCCTTCTCTGGAAACGTTTTCTGTTTCTTTTTTCTCTTTTTCTTTTTTTTTTCATACAAAAAATTATTTTCCAAGCTATTAATCTGTTGTTAAATAGGAAAGATAAGTGACCACAAAACTTTTCATAAAATATATGCTAATATTTATAGAATTTGAATAAACATAAGACTAAAATATTAAATATAACTTTTAGTTCCTCTTCAATATAATTAGACAAGTATCTTTTTTTATTGAGCATCACTGATAATCCTACTTTAGTCATATTTTTTTAACTTTTTAGAAAAGGATAGTTTATTTTAGTGCTTCTTCTGAGTCATTCTTTTTAAGGGAAAATATTGATAGAATGTGATTTAGAAATATTTCAACATGGCTAGAAGTAAAAAGCCTCCCATTGTATCAGAAGTTCTAATAGAATTGTCGTTATAGCTCAGATGAAGTTTGGTGATTTACTGTCTCCTGCACTTATCCTTAAAACAAAACAAAACAAAACAAAACAAAACTTGTAGTGCATAAATAGTGAAAAATAAATCTTTCGACACATTAGATTTTGGTGTTTTGTGACTCAGGACAGACATAGTGATAAAATTAACAATGTAATTTTAACCCTGAGAATATGACCAGTTTATAAGTGTGATTTTATTTTAGAATAAGGGTTGGCAAGCTTCTTTGGTAAAGGGCCAGAAAGTAAATATTTTAGGCTTTCTGGACCACATACTGTCTCTGTCACATATTCTTCTTGATTTGCCTTTTTTTTTTTTTAATCACTCTTTAAAAATGTAAAACCCATTCTTAGCTCCTCAGCCATTGTTTGGCGACTCTTGCTTTATAATGAAAGTGATTGAAAATTGAGCATCATTCTTTTATAACCTAATATATGCTGCCTACATTAGCTAGACATATCATTAATAAATAGAAAAATACAATATTCAATTAGATAAAGGACATTCCTGGGAAGGAACTTCAGGTAAAAATCTCATTCTAACTAAAACCATTATGAGGCAATCTAATTTACAAGCATTAAGCAGTGTTTTCCTCATCTGTTTACAGTGAATACACTAGATCTTATAGAGCAATTCACTGTCACTATCTTTTTAACAAATTTGTTGTTTTTTTGGTTTTTTTTTTGAGTAGCCAGTAGTTGCTGAATTAACAGGGCTTTCCAGCATCAGAAACAGGAAAGTTGAAAATGAGACATACTATAGATTAGCAAGAAGCAAGCAATAAAAAAAGTACTTTTGTAGATGAAGTCCTTTCTATACATGATCTAATTGGTTTCTATTTAAAAAATCACATGGAAATGAAACAATGATAATACTCCATCAAATTCACTGAAATGACTTCCTAGTCACATCTTTTCAAAAGCAAAACTAGATATGTAAGCAGTTAATAGTTTTGAAAACTTAAAATTTTAAAGATTTGACCAAAATATAAGTGAAAAATTATTTTCAACCACTGTTTCATAGGGTGGAGCTATCGGCCATAAACTTCCTCCATTTTTTTCTGCTTACACGGAAGTGGACACTATTCTGTATGCCCTTGGAGTGGGAGCATCAATCAAGGAACCAAAGGATTTTAAATTTATTTATGAAGGAAGTTCTGACTTCTCCTGTTTGCCTACCTTCGGAGTTATTATAGCTCAGAAATATCTATTCTCTGGAGAATTAGCAGAGATTCCTGGGCTTTCAATCAACATGGCAAAGGTATGCCTAATAAGAAAC
Organism: Pteropus vampyrus; assembly: GCF_000151845.1. Classification (NCBI taxonomy): domain Eukaryota; kingdom Metazoa; phylum Chordata; class Mammalia; order Chiroptera; family Pteropodidae; genus Pteropus; species Pteropus vampyrus. The sequence continues at coordinate 3,799,384 of NW_011888820.1, forward strand.
CTTTATTTTGCTTTTTTCTGTTTCTTTAAATATGATTGATGAATATCACATCCTATGTGTGTTTTTGTGTGTGTATTAATAAAACAGTTTATAGTGGTTGATTCAGGAATAAAATTTAGCATGTCTTTTCATTTTTTCTTTTTAAGAATAAAAGAGAAGAGAATTAATTGAAAAGACAAGCAAAAAGAAGAAAACAGCAATCATATTCAGTCCCACAACCCTGGCATAATGTTATTAATTCTCTATCATTACTTGCTATTTGACCAAGGGTAAATAACCTCTGTAAGCTTGGTTCCTTATCTATAAAAATGGATTTGATAATCCTTATCTGATGACAATAGTGAAGGAGCAAGCCAGGTAATTATCAGGGGAAGAGTATTGAGGCAGGGAGAACAAGTGAAAAGGCCCTGAGGCAGTTGCATATTTGGCTTTTGTTTTTGAAACAGCAAGGGGGCCAGTATAGCTGCACAGTGAGCAAAGCATCAGTGGTAGGAGAAGAGTGCCTTGTACTCACTGTAAGGATTTCAGTTTATACTCTGGTTAAAGAGGGAGGCCATTTATAGCACTCTGAACTGAGGAGTGATATGACCTGGCTCTGTTCACTCTCAGGCTCATTTTTCCTTCTGTGTGGAGAACAGATTATATGAGAATGAAGCTTGGAAGCAAGGAAACCAGTTGGGAGCCTGTTATAGTAATTCAAGCAAAAGGTTAGATATGAGGAGAAAGAAAAAGAAGTGTAGGATGAAGGTTGAAGGTTTTGGGTCTGGACAACTGGGATGATATATATGCATATATATCGATACGTATTATTTATAATTACAACATATTTAATTAGTAAGGTGGTTACATATGACATTACTATGTATAATAGATATATACAGTTACATTAAGGTGAGGATAGATGATCAGGAGTTGGTTTTGGACAGATTTGTGATACCTATTACACATTCAGAGATATAAAGTGGGCAGTTGAATATATGTGTCTAGAGTTTGGGAATGAGGTCTAATTGGGTTCATAGGATTTAAGTGATACATAAAGACATGAACCTAGATGAAATCACCTAATGTGTGGGTGTAAGTAGAGAAAATCTTGAGTTTATGGACCCTGCATTGTTTAGTGGTTGAAGAGTTGTGTAGAAATTTCAAGAAAGACTGAGAAGCAATGGCTGGTGAGGTATGAGGGATGAGGTACATCAGGAGAATTTAGTATTTGAGAAGCGAGATGAATAAATTGTTTCAAGAAGGAAGACATGAACAACTGTGAGAAAGTTTTTGAGGTGGGGTATGTTTTATTTCTTGAGTAAGGTTCAAGTTATGAGCCCAGTAATAATTGTTGAATCATAGAGCTATGAGTCGATTTCTACAACTTCGATTGGATAACCCATTTACTACAGGTTCCATTAGCCCATTGCTGCTCGGAACTTACGAGAACTTATTTTATTAGAGTATTTCATGAAGTTGGGAGGGAGGCGAGAAATATGTGCAAGGCAGTTTACTGTTTTACTCATTCTCCCATGTATTTGCTGCATATAATTCTGTTTGTATATAGTAAGTTCAAATAAAGCAAATATGTCAAAGTTGTCACTCAGATTTGTAAGGAGTGGGAAATCATAGATAGTGTTCAAAATCTGTGGCCAGGAATGATAGCCATCATGGAATTTGAATCTCAGTCTTCCCAACCTTGAGTTTCTAGGCCATACAGTGCAGTGAGGCAGTCCTTCATTTGTCCTCTCAGCACTGCCAGGCCCCTTGCCCCCTTTTTTTTTTAACTTCTGGGTTCTGAGAAAGACTGTTAATGAAGACATCCCATGACAGTAAAGTGTGGTCATGTGAATATGTGGGTCGGATTTTGTTTTTCCTGTCTTATTGTTTTCCTACTATATTTGTATATTCTTGCTTTGGAACACTGAGGTTAAGTGGCTATGCAGTTACACAGTATTCTTAGTATACAGTCTTAGTAGGTAATTTTCAAGATTTTATGCTAAAGAAATGTTGACATTGATAGTGCTTTTGCTTTGAACATGGTTGTAAGGTTTATATTTCTGTTTTGGTTGAGTTGTTTGTATTCGGTATGTGTGACCTGAAATTACTAGTACTTGCCACTTTGTTCATTTTTCTTCAATAGATATTTATTGGATGCCCACTATGTTCCAGGCACAGTGATAAGCACTAAAAATACAGTCTTGTTTAGTGTTTCTCTTGGCAAATAATCCATAATTATCAGGCAACAAGGATTTATGAATGTCAAGAAAGACCACAAATACAAGATATCTTCTTTTTTCCAGAAGAGCTGACAGTCTTTAGGTTGGGGGACTGATCATTTCCGATTCATATGATTAAGAAATCAGAGCCAAACTGAGACAGATAATTTGGGAAAAGTAGTGATGTGAACATGTGGACGGTGAAATGTTACTTGCAATAAGCTATATCCAAAGGCAGAACAAAGGAAAAAGTGTGTACTAATAAAACTTTGCTTACCCTAATATAGATTCTTCATGGAGAGCAATACTTGGAGTTATATAAACCATTTCCTAGAACAGGTGAGTTCTTGATACACTGATTCCATAATCACACCATAATTTTATTTTCTGGCGAATCTTCCAAACTGTGTCATGTCAGTGTGTTAAATTGACATACAGTGACCTAAATAAACTATACCAGAAGTTCTTTATGTGCTTGTCAGCCATTAGAGTAGGTTGATATTATCTAGTACCTGTTTTGGTTATCTTAAACTGTGTCCTTTAATAGTCTTATTTAATAAATTACTTCAAAATACTAATAATTTACTGAATGTATGAAAAGGAGCATTTCTGTGTGTGTGTGTGTGTGTGTGTGTGTGTGTGTGTGTGTTCTAAACTTAGTGATCGTGTGTTATCAATTATGATTCCTGTTAACATGGTTTCTCTTTCTCAGGTGTTCATATGGATGCCGATTTTCATAAAGCAAACATTTGTGTAGTTAATTTTTTTCTATTTTCTATTAGAGTAAATAAAACTAAGTCCGCATTAATAATCAATTTTATTTTTCTGAATAATATCTTGTTCAGTAAAACTTAAAAAAATTTTTTTCATTATAATTTGATGAATTTGTTATGTTTTGATACTCTGATGTTAGAATATTGTCTAATTATATACTGGCCATATAAGGTGGTAAAATACAAAAATATCAGTTTATATTTTTTAATGTAGAGGTCAGTAAGTAGCTGAAATCCTACTTTAATTTTTTTCCTCAATCTTCTTATTTTATTAAAAAATTTATGAGATTCTTATTGCTTAAGGCTGAATAGCTTTATTTCAGTGTTACTATTACAGCATATGTTTTCACACAGCTCTTTTTAGCTGAGGCAGTGCACAGCGTGTGGTGACTACATTAATCAAATATCTGCTGCATACCTGCCATGTGTAACGCACAGTATTTGGTTTTAGATAATTTTCTTACCTAGCTGCATGTTAAAGTCATCTTTTATTACATTATATTATATTACTTTTTATTTTTAATAAAATATGGATTCGGGATCCCAACCCTGGAGATTTTGTGTGCATGCGTACATCATGTGTTCATGGTATGGTGGTGGCAATGGTGGAGGCTAGGAAGCTCCTTGTATATTTTGTATGCAGCCATCCTAATGGGTCAGTTTGAAAACCAATATGATAAGGGAAGTAAAAATGTATAATCCTTTAGGGATTTTAAATACAAAGAGAGAGATGCAAGATTCAGAAAGAATTATGACTGAAAAGCAATGTGAATAGGAAGTTGTGGAAAATAGTTTTCTTAATTTCTTGTAACTCCTTAGCCTCAAGTTATGTTTATCATGAATTATTTTTCTTTAGTAGCTTCTGTGCATTTTTTTTAAGTTTTAAAGTTTACTTGCTAATAAGTATGAATTTTCAAAATTAAAGTACTTATGGTTTCGAACCTCTTTAAATTGCAGAAAACCAAGATTTGACTAATATTTATAATCTTTCTGTAAAACACCAATTGATGAGACACAAGACTTCAAGCATCAGGAGATTGATGTCAGTATCTATATCTCTTAATAGCTAATATGTTAGCTACAGTGGTACTATCATAGGCTAATTTACTGCTCCCTGTGGTGAAAATATAAGCACTAGATGCAAGAAACCTAACAGCAGCATTTTATTTTCCATCATGAATTAGGACATATTCTAGTCCAGGATATGCTGGTCCTTATATTTTCTGGGTTCAAAAGTTTGATTGTTATTATATTTCTACTTGATATCTTTCTTTAGTAGACTCTCTTCTTTCTCATGATAAAACAATATTAGGGCAAAACAATATTTCATCTAGAAAGTGAAATCGATAGTATTACCAGCTGGAATGTCTAACAGGGAATATGTGATCATCAAATATTAGTATATGTAAATTCCTTATGAGCACATAATCATTATGCAAATATAATTATGCCAAATTCCCAGAATAGAACTTCATGGAACTGTGGTTTTGATTCCTAGGGTAAATTTAACCTTTTTCTCCTTTAGTACTCATATTTATTTTTACAAAATTATAAAATAACATGTTCTCAAAATTTGTTAATTATAGAAAAGTAGAGGAAGAAAATAATTGTCTGTAATTATTTATTCAGTAAATATTTATTAAATACCTATTTTGTGCCAGGCATTTTGCTAAGGATTGGTAGTATAACCATGAAAAAGACATTATCTTTAGTTTTACAGAGCTTAGAATCTGTCTAATGATGAAAAGAGAAAATAGGCAATGACAAACATTGTGTGATATGTTATAATATGAGAAGTATAAGTTTGGTACAGGAACACATAGGAAAGTTTCTAACCTGGAACTGAACTTGAGGGGTTGAGGAAGACTTCTTAATAGAAATGAAATCTAAGCTGCGATCTGAAATTACAAGTTAACCATGTTAAGAGGAGATTGAAAGATATGTCAGACAAAGGAAATTCTATGTGCAAAGGTTCGGAAGTGTTTAGTTATTTGATTATTGGCTGTCTTCCCCATCAACTAGGTTACATACTCCATGAGGGCAGAGTATAGATTCGTTTTTGTACTTCATGTATTCACAGCCCTAGCAAAATACATAGAACTTGGCAATCAATAAATAGTTGAGGAATTGGTGATGATACATGTGATGTTAAAGATGAAACATACATGATACCATTAGAACTTAAAATAGAAGGATTTGAAATTATCAAGTTGGGAAGAGAAGTGTTTCTCTGAAGAACTGACATGAGAGATTTGAAAGCAAGATTTCAGCTAATTATGAAGTTAGGCAAAAGAAGGAAAGAAAGAACATTCCAGACAGAGCCAATGATGGACCTGTGTAAGGGCCCTCAGGATATGGAGAAGCATAGATGAGGAGGAGCAAAGGAAAGCCAGGGTGCCCAGAGAGCCTGGTAGTGGTGTTAGGGAATAGTATTACGTAGATCAGATTAGGGGGTTTTATATTTATTGCAAGAGCCTTGGGAAGTGGTGGGGAGAGGTAGTGGTGATGTTGGGAAGAGCAATTATATTGTCAGAGTTGACTGGGAAAAAATCGCCTTGGATATGTATGGAGCACGTTTTAAAGTTGGTCAGAGTGGATGTGCAGGTACTTTGAAGTCTATGTGGTAGTTCAGATGAAATGATGGTAGCATGGACTAAGATAGTGGTGGAGAGATGGAAAGAAATGGGTGGATCAGAGAGCTATTTAGGAGGGAAAAGCAACAATCTAGATATCATCCTTGCCTTCCCTTTTACCATCTTTCACATCCAGACAAGTTCTTTGATTCTCTCCCTTCAATGCATCCGGAATCCTTTTATTTTTGTCCACCTCCACTTTTATATTTTTGTTTAGGCTACTGTCAGCTCTCACTTGCTCCCCTCGGGTCTGTTCATCGCTCTGCAGCTAGAATGTTATTTTTAAAATGCAGATGTTTTTGTTATTTCCCTATTAAAAACTCCAGATGACTAAGGGTGAGTCAAAACTTTTAGTATAATGTAGCTTTTGCCATCCCTGGCATACCCAAGTCTTGCCACACACTTAGACTCTGTTTTATGAGTTAGGGGTGATGCTCAAGTTCTGGCTTGGGCAGCTGGGTGGGTAATACCATTCACTCATACAGAGAACAAAGGAGAAAAGCAGGTTTGAGAAAAAGATGATGACTTCACCCACAGATAATAATTATCTATCAAGACATCACCAGTTAAATGATGGAAAGAGGAGTCAATGAAAGAATAGAGTGATTAGAAAGAAACAGCATTTCATGGAAGCCAGTAGAGTAGAGATTGAGAACGAATGGGGTAAGTGGTATTGGTTGTATATTTAATAAATGTTTGTCGAATGATTGAAAATTATTATTTTAAAACCATTTGTTTGTCAGAATTATTGATGTTTTAAATTTAGTGACTCAGGTATTCCAATTACCTCTAATGTTGAATTGTTTAACATTACATTGAAAATTGTTTCAAACTGTAATTTTTAGTTTTGTGGAACTTACAGTGCAATTTATGTTAAGTTCTCTCATGTCTTCATATAAAAACTTATGGCCTTTAAAATGTCTATTTATTTATTTATTTACCTTTTATTTTAGGAAAATTAAAATCTGAAGCAGTTATTGTTGATATTCTAGATAAAGGATCCGGTTTATTACTTCTTGTGGATGGTAATGCATTTCCAGTTCTTATATTTATTGTTAGATTGATAGAATTTGTATGTAACATAATACTTCACCATAGAAATCATTAATAATGTACTTATCTTCCCATTTGTGAGAAAGCAGGGTAAGCATTCTAAATATTTATAAGCTTTTAGGACATAAGGGGGAGGGAGAACGAGTTGATTGGGGTATGTGTGGGTAGAGTGGGGCATTTCAGAGGATTTGAGACAACATAACCAAAGCACAGAGGGGAGAAATGTGGCTGGTGTAAAGAACATAGAGGAGAATCATGCTTGCGGGAGATGTTTTTGGCAGGAGGGAATACCTAGACAGCCCTCAGCTGATAATTAGGCAGTATTGCAGTTTCTTTTTTTGGTTAGCTCTTTAAGAATTTGGAACATATTTGACCTTCGAATCATTGTTATAAATGGTAGTTAGGTTGCTTACCTTGCACATTGAAGCCTATTGAATGTGGTTTAAATACCATAGTCACATTTTTTTTGTAGCAGGCAAAAAAATTATAGTAGTTTAGTAAATGTTGAAATACTAATAATTAAATAAAAGCTAAAGATACATCGTTTAAAAATTATTTGTTTTAAAGTTTAAGAACAAAAGAAATATTGTCAAAAATTTTAGAAATTGAGAACAGTGGAAAGTTTAATATTGTCTGGTATTTGGAATATAGTCTTATCATTTTTGTTCTAAATGCATAGGAATTTATATTATGTATACTATTTTGGAACTTGTTTTTACTTAATATATTGAGGACGTTTTTGATGCTCTTAAATATTCTTCTGCATTGCTTTTGTTAACTTATAGTATTTCATGACATGTCTGTTCTCTCTCTTTCCTCTTTATTTTTTGTCTTCCTCTTCTTTTTTCAATTTTTATATTTTCTTGTCATTCCAGATGTTGGCCAACATTTGGCTGCAATACTCTAACTTTTCTTTTTGTCTTCTCAAGATTATATCAAATCTAACATACCACATAACAAAAGTTCTGCAGTAACCTTAACTTTAATTTTTAACTATTTTCTCTTGACCTACTCTTTACTTAATTATAGCTTAGTAATGTTTAATAATATTTTAGAATTTATAGATAACGCATAAATGAAATTAGATATCCAATTCCTTGTGTAATAAAAATCTTATATTAAATACAAATTGCTATGATTTTTTAAATTTTTTTGTTATAAGTAGATTTTTCCTTAGTATGCAATTCAAAATCATATTCCTAGTTTTCTAGAGCTGAAGATACAGATAATGCTCAAACTCTCACTAGAAAATTTAGTGGAAAGAGTGACAGCTGTCTTACTTTCATTCATTATTTGCTTACATATTCACTAACTTGCTCACTCATGTCATTTATTCATTGATTCATTAATTTAATAAATATTTATTAGGTGCCTTTTCTGACCCAGGTGCTCTTTTGATTGCTGGGAATATGATGATGAGCAAAACAGTCACGATCTTGCTCTTCTGAAGCTTATTTCCTTTATTCTCACTTAATTCCTCTTTTACATTCCAGGCTTTTTTTGAGTGCTTTGGCAGAATGTTTGAAAGTTTGAGTGTAAGGCTACCTGCACTTTATAGTGGGATTGTTTGAAATGTTTGAGGTGGTGAGAATTGAAATATGAAAGGCAGTTGGGGAGGTTTAAGATTGGTGAGAGAAACTGCTATTTCATAGTCAGAAAGGATTTGTGGAGATCCTCCTCTCTGTGCCTTCCAGGGACTAGTAGTGAGTGAATTAAAATGATTGCTTTGTAACCTAAACTTGGGTATCTTCAAATTACAAAACTTTTAGTAATAGGATTTTGTTTTAGAAACTTTTAAAGGATTTGTTGATCATATGTTTGTTAACTAGTTGTATCTTTTGATAACTTAAAAATTTTTTTTTTCATTTACTTTTCAGTCTATTCTTATTCTGGGAATGAGCTTATGTGTTATAATCAGTTCTCTGTCTTCATCGTTGGCTCTGGAGGATTTGGTGGAAATCAGACATCAGATAAAGTCAAGGTAGGCTGTGGCTTCTAAGCAAAATATATGTGTAGTTAAGGATCCTTATCTATATTTTGAATTTACCATTTTACAATATATTGTTGTAGCCGCCAGCCCCCGAAAGACACATGGACCACCAGAAATCAGTGAGTCATAGGAAACATGCTCTTTATTCAGCCAGCTGGGTCTGCCAGGGGTACGCAGACCCCAAATTAAGCAGCCCTGAAATGTAGAGATACAGGGTTTTTAAGCCCTAAATCCCATTCCTCATTCTGTCTTAAACACAAAGTTCTATTTTTTCTCCTATTCACTACCTGTCAACCCACAGGTCAGGTGTGCAAGCAGGGGTACAGAAGCAGAAAGCTTATTGTTAGAATGTTATGTTCCCATGGGTGATAGCCTATGTTCCCATGGGCGATAGCCAAGCAATAATTTTCCAGCCAGCACAATATGTAATTTCATAGAGTAGAGCCTCAGTAATCTACATTTCTTTGAATCAGAATATGTTCCTTAGATTTGAAATGCTGTTTATGTTTGTATATTTTAACACATAATGTTTTATATAGAGAGACATCTAGCTGAGATAGGTATAATGTACCTGAGATAAGTGTGGGAATATTTTTACTTTCTTATGTAAACTTTGTAGTACTCAGAAGTCTTTAGAAAAACGTAGCACATACAAATAATTCTTGTAGAAATTAAAATCTTTATTCGTTAAAGAAAAGCATTTCGTTTATGTAAGGTAATTCTAGTTACATTTTAGTTCTTAAATTCTATTTAAAACATTTTTCCTAAAAAAATGTTTCATAACTTGGATTTTACACTAATTTAACCTGGCTTTTGTCTAATTTATTTGAGGTAATAAGATTATATTGTAATAAATATTCTTCTGTAGTAAATGAAGTATTACTTAAAGCAATATTGAGAGACTATTTCTGGAATAATTGTGTGAGGAGTTCCTTGGACCCTCTCCTCAGTTAAAGAATGATAATTGGTGAAAATTATTTAAAAAAAATTAAAAGTCTTTGGAAAATGTCCCAAGGGAATTAGCAAATGAAACACCTATTCAAGAAGATCTGTATCTTAGTAAGAACAGTGAGAATCTATGGAATTTGAGCCACATCACTCTCCTTCCACCCTCTTTCCATGGTTCAGCATGACAGAAGTTTCACTGCAGGCATGTGCAGCCAAAAATACGGGATTCCTCTGCCCTCAGCTCCCTGAATAGGGCCTTGCTATCTTCCCAGGAGGAACAGGTCGCTAGTTTTTCTTATTCTCCAACCAGCTTGTGTTGTAGAAGCTCTATTCTGGTTGAAAGTGTCTAAGAGTTATGGGGCTCTCTTCTTCTACCCAGCCCCCACTCATAGGGTAGAAAATCTGTTTTACCCATGACAGTCCGGGAATACTGGGGTCATGATCAATTTTGTCCCAGCTTGCTCATAGGGTGAGGGGCTCCATGCTGAGAGAGGCAAGCTGAGAATACCACAAGTTACTACCTCTGACCAGCACCCTTTTTGTAAAGTGAGGATGCCACTTGAAGAAAAGCAGGCCGCTATCTTTGCTGCAGTGGTGCAGAGTTTTTGTCCAAGGTGCAAAGCAGGCTGTAATAATAAAGGATTCTGATGCAGTTTCCAAGGAAATTGACTCATTTTGTAATAGAGTATTTGGAAGTTCAAAAGTAAAGGTGCTCTCAAAAATGAGATTACTTTAATGATAAAAAAATCAAGAGGAGTCTGGTAACTCCATGAGAAGAGTAAGTTAAACTAGCCCAACTCCTTTGCCTCCAATAAGAAGCTAATATCCAAAATATGTAAAGAACTTTTAAAATTGAAAACAACAAAAAAATCCAGTTAAAAAATGAGCAGAGGACCTGAACAGACACTTCTCCCAAGAAGACATATAAATGGCCAACAGACATATGAAAAGATGCTCAACTTCACTAGCTTTTAAGAAAATGCAGATTAAAACCACAATGAGATACCACTTCACACCTGTTAGAAAGGCTGTCATCAACAAGACAAATAACAACAAGTGTTGGAGAGGTTGTGGGGAAAAAGGAACCCTTATACACTGCTGGTGGGAATGTAAATTGGTACAGCCACTGTGGAAAATAGTATGGAGGTTTCTCAAATTAAGAATAGAACTACCATATGACCCAGTAATCCTTCTTCAGGTTATCTACCCCAACCCCCCACTCCCCCCAAATTAAAATATCCATAAAAATATATGCACCCCTATATTCATTGCAGCATTATTTACTGTGGCCAATACATGGAAACAACCAAAGTGTCCTTTGAATAGATGATTGGATAAGAGATAAGAGATTTGGTACATACATTCAGTGGGATGTTACTCAGCCAAAAGAAAAAATGAAATACTGCTATTTGTGACAATGTGGACGGATCTTGAGATTATGCTAAGCGAAATAAATCAGATGAAAAAAGTCAAGAACCATATGATTTTGCTCATATGTGGGATATAAAACTGAAAGCAACGAACAGCTCATAGACACAACAGTATTGTGGTTTCCTGAAGGAAACAGGGGAGGAGGGAGGAAGAAAAGTATAAAGGGGGTCAAATATACGGCGACTGAAGGAGATTTGACTTTGGGTGGTGAGTACATAATGCAATATATAGATAATGCATTATTGCATATATAATTTTATTAACCAATGACACCACAATAAATTTAATTAAAAAGTTTTATTGTAAAAAAAAACAAAACAAAAAACTAGCTCAATTTGAAGTTTACTAGAGAGAACTATAGAGAAACATCAAAGAAGAGCCCTCTAGTCATAACACACCTCTAAGAATGGCCTGAAAGACTAACCCTATAAAGAGGTCTGACTTTAATTGTATCAGACCTTGAGCAGTTTATGTCCCAAGGTATTGTTAAAAACAATAGAGCAATCATCTCCCACTTAGTGGAGCCAATAGCTGGGTATGATACCAAAAGAGGCAGACAGTTTAACATGTTAGGGAGAGACAGTCCTAGAGAGCCTTACTAAAACCATTGCATCTCAGGGTACAGCTTGCCCAAGGCTGCACACTGTGGGAGAAATAGACTTAATTAAAATAGTTTAGCCAAATTATTAAACCAATAAACAAGTTAATGACAACAAGCCCTGAAGGAGAAAGATTAATATCCAGAATTGTCCAATTATCAGCAGAAAATGACAAGACATGAAAGAGACAGGAGAGTGTGATCCATAGAAAGGAAAAAAACAAACCAGGCAACACAAACTGCCTTTGGGAGGACTTAAAGAACAGACATCAAAGCAACTGTTATAAATACGTTCAAAGCACTAAAGGAAACCATGCTTAAAGAAGTAAAGTATGATTACAGTGATTCATCAAGTAGGGAAAATCAATAAATAGAAATTATAAAAAAGATCCAAATAGAAGTTCAGGAGCTGAATGTATAATAACGGAAATGAAGAATTTCCTAGAGAGGCTCAACAGTAGTTTGAACTGGCAAACGAAAGAATCAAAAAGCTTGAAGATCTATTTCATCTGTGAATGTCTGTCTAAAGAACAGAAAGAAAGGGTGAAGGAAAAAGAAAAGAGTGAAGAGCCTCAGAGAAATGTGGGATACCATCAAGTAATAGGGACCAGAATGAAAGGAGAGAGAAAGAAGCAGGAAAAAATAATTGAACTAATAATGGCTTTGATGAAAAACATTAATCTACATATCCAAGAAGCTCAACCAACTCCAGAAAGGCCATAAATGCAAAGAGATCCACACTCTTAGTAAAGTGCATTTAAAGATCAATTTAGATGTGAATTGTTTATTGAATTTTTATAGCTGTCATCATCATTGGGGAAAGAGTCTAAGTTTTTCTCCTTCTTGTCCTAGGGAATGGCTCTGGTTATATGATTCCTTAAACAGGGTCATAATGTGGGTGAAGCTAGCAGTAATGAAATTTTAAATGTCATTATCTCTTGAACATATATTAAAATTTTTTATCCAGCTTGCAGATTTTATTATATTAAAACATGGTTGTTTATCATATACCAGTTTGGAGAATGAGAATAGCAATTATTTTGTTAGTATTTAATATATATATGTTTTTATTCCAGGAAACTGTAGCCATTCCCAGTAGACCTCCTGATGTTGTACATACGGACACCACCTCACTTAATCAGGTAAGATCATATTTTTGAAAAGTGATAAAGCCACCTACCTGATTGCTGACATTTTTTAATTTATAACTGACACCCTGTAATTTTGTGAATCTAAAAGTAGTGGCTTTACCTTCAACATAATAAAACAATGACATATTTCTGTGGTTGGAATTCATTTTTTCTAAATTTTTATTTATCAATTTTCTCCACTAGGTAGCAATATATATATATATATAAAATGTTGAAATGAAATGGCTTTTCATTAGTCAGTTTAAACAGCATTATGCTTTGTTGGCAACAGAGTGGTTGCCTTCAGGTGACTGCCTAGGTTAGGTGAAGAACTTCATGAAAGCTGTAGAGAGCAGTTATAAAAAGAATTAAAAGGGAAATTTTAGTCATCCTTTTCTCTATTGGTAAAGAAAGCTGAATAACATTGCTTAGGATCAGATTATATTATGCTAACTTTAGCAGACAGGCAAAATAAAGCATCTTAGAAGGGCTAGGTGATTTAATCTCTTTTATTTGGCATAATTTGTTTTCTGATGGAGGATATAAAATGCATTATTGGGTAACATTCTGTGAGCACGCAAAGATTTACATAAGAAACAAAAGGTAGCCATAAAAATGAGAAAAACAACAACTTTTTGAGAGACCTAAAGATTCTTCTCTAAGGTGGCCAGAAGACTAACCATGCAGATACAGAACAATACATAGAGCTCCGAAGTTACATGAAGCTCTGTGAATGAGCGTATAATGACAACACATTATTTATAGTTATTTTTTATGCTAATTTTGATGTGCTTGATATGAAAACTTATGCAGAATTTATGTTTGCTGGCAAACAGAAATATAATTACGTGAGCCAGAAAGAATTAAGGTTGGTACATATTAATTGTATTTTTTTCTGCACTATATAATTGGATGATGGAAAGAACAGTACATTTGCTTCTCAGATTAGTTTTTGCCTTTAAATGTTTTTCTAATCTCTGTTTCTTATCATTTTCTTAAGAACACACGCATATTTATATTCAATTAAAACTTCATAGTAAAATTAATTTTTTTAGGGCACTATAAAAGAGAAAAGGCTTCATGGTTTCATGGTGCAGAAAACCCAACAATGCTCTTTCATTCTTGGGTTACTGAATTAGTAAAATGTATTTGCTATAGGTAAGAAAAATGAATAATTTCCAAGGCTTGAATTTCTACACATAGTAGTAGAGAGATTTTCTTTCTTTACTTTTTCAGACGAGTAGAACTTTTTGTTAGCTTTTAGCAGAATTGACTTTTGCAGTGTGATAAAGAACAGTTTTTAAGTTAACAAACATTTTTTATATAAATAAGGAGCACCCATCATCTGACAGAGGTTCCTGACCTCTGTCTTTAGATTTCTCAAAAACAAAGTTTTCTTTTCTCATTTAATGGCTGCCTTTTGTATCATATGGTCATTGGAGAATATGATGAAAGCTATATACTATTTTTTCAAAAAACATTTTGCATAAAACTTTGTATGAATTTCAGGGGATTTGTGGATTGTTTAAAATGATCTGTGCTGTAGGAAATAGAAATCAAGTAGAAGAAATGTGATCTGTTGTCAAGGAGCTGAAAGGACACTTGGATACTCAGTAGGCAGATGTCTGAATAACTAGGGCCCCTATTCCAAGCAATGAATGATTAAATACAAAGCCTCGAATTGTAGAGTAAGTGCTATAGACATTCAGAAAAGTGATAACTCATTAGGGAATGATGCACAGAAGGATTTGACAGGAAAGATGGGACTTAGCTGAACTAAAATGGTGTGTAGATAATCTCTCTTTCCAGAGACGTAGGGCTTGCAGTGTGGCTGAGAATGAGTAACGATAGCAGACTGTAAGAGCATGTGTACAGTAAGAATTGGAGCATTTACATTGGAGAGGAGGAGGAGATGATTGTGGATGGGCATATAAATTTAAACAGAAGAGGAAATAAGGAAAAATTATGCCATTATAGCATAAACTTTGTGCTAGGTATTTAAATAAGTACTGTAACTTTACAATCAGTAAGAAACTGGCAACCAACCATGTTTTTAGCTCTACTAATGTTACTTCTGGGATATTCTATTTATCATATCTGTAGGAAAACTTCTTCATTATTAAGCCGGTATGACATTCCCAGTGTACTTTATAAATAGAAATAGAAAATTCATCTTCAAAAATATAATTAATGAATAGAAATTTCATCTTCAAAAATATAGAAAGAACAAAGAATGAATAGATGAGATGTTAGGCTTTGCATTTGGGGAGAATGAAAATAATTATTTGTAGTTTCCCCAGATACATATCTAATACTACTTATTCTAACAATTAGGATTTTAGCTATCAACATTATTAAATAAAGTTAATCTTTGGTATATTATCATTTGGTATATTTATTATAGTTATGCTATATATTAAAATATAATTCTTTATTAAATTACCATGTGTATCATAAGTAACTACCTTTTTTGCTTTGTTTCGAAACAATGATTTATTACTTTTCACTTTTCTGTGAGTTGACTGGGTGGTCCTCTGCTGCAGATGGTGTTGCTTGTCATGTAGCTGTTCTCAGATGGTGTCCAGGCAGCACGGGAAGGTCCAAGATGGCTTCTTTCACAAGTCTGGGGTCTTGATGCTGGCTGATGGCTGGATGCCTCCAGTTTTCTCCATAGGACCTCTTTCTTCATATGGTGTCTCATCTTCCAGGGACTTTCTGTATGGCCTTCAGTGGGACTTCGATTTAGGTTTCTGGAGTGTTTTTCTTTGTAGCTTCTTCCTCTTCAGTACATACACAGAATTCCAGCTGCAGAGAACTATGATTTTGATCTCCTTATGTTGTTGGGACTGTTTTGCTATGTTTAGATTTCCCTTCTTGCACTACAGTCTGGAACATGCTGTCAGGCAGAAAACTTGTGGTGATTGTAGAGTTCATCTTTTTTATTTCTCTTACATCAAGAATCATAATCCTTCACTGCCCACTGTCCAGTGTGTAAAGATAGTGTCTCCCTTCCCCCTTAAAAAAAGTTTTTCTAGTTGTTTACAGTGGAAGATTAAGTCCATTCCAGGAACTTCATAATGGCCAGAAGTGGAAGTCTTTTTATATACCTTTAGTACTTAATTTTCTCATTACTATCTGGTTTTTCAGTTTTCTTGTTGTTGTTTGGTTTCTACTTGTTACATTTCTAGCTGTTAAAGAGCCTATTTTATTTTCATGTTTTTATCTCCCTAATTGTTCCCATTTTGGAGGATGCATTAATTTTACTTTTTCAGAACATTTAACATTTATATATTCTTCCACTCTCCCATTTTTTAGTCTTAGATTTGCAATCGAATACATCAGTCCCTTTGCTAAAGTTTCCCCCATCATGTGGTTGGATAAAGTGTCTCCTGTAGTAGATTTCCACAAGAAGGGCTCATGTGTCTAGTATTCCTTTGGTTACTATGTATTTAAAACTTTTTCTATATGTTAGGTACTTGAAGGACATCTTGAGTTTCTTAATAATGGTGTTCCATTGTTGCCTTGCTTTATATGTTGCTTTTGAGAAGTCTCATCTCAGTCTAATGATCTTACTCTAAGTTACTTGATCTTTATCTTTGAGGCCCTTAGGATTTCTGTTTTCCCTTTATCTTTAAAATCTAGTAGTTTTTCCCCCCTTTTTAAATCTCCCCCCCACCCCCTTCCACCCCTGAACTATGGATGTTGCCATTTTCCCCTGAAGAACTGAATCTCTGAAGGCAGGGCGTCTCCTCTCACATGCTCACAGTGTGCACTTGGGGCCTGGCATCCCCGGGGTATGGTCCGTGTCTCCACCTGGGGCATGAACCCAGACCTTCTGCATGTAAAGCAGATGTGCTAATCACTACACTATGGAGCCACCCCTAAAGTCTAGTAGTTTTGCTAGGATATGTCTCAGTGTTGCTCATTCCAGGTCAGTTTTCCCATGTAGCTAGTGGACCTTATGTATATTCAGATCTTCTTTCATTTCAAAAAGATCTCTAGGATTATGATTTTCATTTATTTTATTTTATGTTATTTTTTTCATCAAGTATTCTAATTATACGTACATTGGGTCCTTTTTGTCTTTCTTTCAACTACTTTCTCTGTCCTTTTTTTAGTTCTTTCTCGATTCCATTTCCATTTCTTGGTTCTTTTCCTCTCTACTATGCCCCTTTTAAAATTTTTATTTGAATATATTCTCCTTTGGGTACCTTATAATTTAGTCTTCATTTCCATTATGATTTCGATTTTTTTCTTCCATTTCTTTTCAGAGTTTAATCATTTTTTTTGAATTTCACATTCAAGGTGTTTGTTTCAAATCCCCGAATGCTTGAGTGTTGTATTATAGTTTCCTTCTGTTCGGTAATTGTTTGGTTTGAGGAAGTTTCATTTATTATAATGTTTTGGTTTTTATTTTTTATTTTTTAGTCTTATAAGTAGCTTTGTACAGATGAAGATTACTTACAATATGCATTCTGTGAGTAAGTTTGGTAGTTTGGGATAGTTTATAAGATACCCTCTTTAAGGAATTCAAGATTGCCATCTTCTGTCAGTCTAACAGAGTACATTTTCTTTAATGCTTTTTAGAGTGGGGCATTGTGGAGAGGTGTTTTATTAAAAAAACTTTTTTTTAGTTGCCTTCTTGCTGCTTTTTTTTCTTCATCATTGGGGTGGTGGGGGCGGGCCATCTTCATTTTATTCTTTTCTCTCCAAGAAGTATTTCCTTTCTGGGACTACCATTTTGAGGCCCGCACACTTTTATTCTTTTCTCTGTAGTCAGTGCTCTAACCTTCCAGGATTCTTCTCAGCATTTTTGTCCTTAAGGGGAACTTTCTCTGTCTAGAAATGATTTTTTTTTTCTTTTCCTCTTTTCTCTTCCATGCACTGCTTCTGTACTCTCCCTCCCC
The DNA here is from genome assembly GCF_000151845.1 of Pteropus vampyrus. Classification (NCBI taxonomy): domain Eukaryota; kingdom Metazoa; phylum Chordata; class Mammalia; order Chiroptera; family Pteropodidae; genus Pteropus; species Pteropus vampyrus. The sequence goes on from NW_011888820.1 coordinate 3,817,048, forward strand.
ACTCCTATAGTAGCTTTGAGAGGATGCTCAGAAGATAGCTTCGCTGGAAATTGGTGTTTATTTTTCTATTTATACGAATTTGAAATTTGCAGTATTCTCTGTCTGCGGGCTTGGGAGCTGTGTAGTTTTATTTGTTCTTGTTACTCTGTATGCTTTTTTGGAGGATGTGAAAATTTGGGAAGTACTAATGTCTGAACCTTTTTATCAGTTGGTTTGACTTAATGGTACAATTTTAAAAAATAAAATTAAGAACTAATTTATTTATATAGAAAATCCTCCTACTCACATTTAATATACAAATAAGATAATATGTAGCTGTTTTTCTTAGTTTTATTTGTGTGTGTGTGTGTGTGTGTGTGTGTGTGAGAGAGAGAGAGAGAATTTTAGTGATTTTTTTATATCTAGGAAGAAATGAAAACAAGAAGCTTTCAGCTTTCCTTCTAAAATATGAAAACCTTTCAGAATATTCAGAAAATAAACTTTGACTGTTCTTTATTATTTGACTGTTCTTTATTATTTTGCCTTATGATTGAATTTAGTCAAACATCCAGTCAGCTGATTTTAGTCATTTCTCATGATAGATCTTTCTTGGCTTTACTAACTCTGCTGTCTGTAGGAAGCAATACTATCATTGAAATAAAATGAAGAATTTCATTTTCCTTTAATCACATTTTTTTCATTTGTAGGAATGACATCTCTGGAATAAGAATAGTGGTACTAATCTTAAAAACTTGGTTATACTGTTGCTAAAACATTTTAAAATAATAGCTCACATTTATTGAGGTATTAATATTTATCAAGGATAATGCTTTGTAAGAGGTTTAATTAACCTCTCAGTTTTTTAAATGAGAAAATTTACTCATTAATTGATGGCAGAGCTGGATATGAACCCAGATCTGTCTGGTGCCAGATCCCATGATCTTTCATGTGTGTGACAGCTTCCCGTTCAGACTGTGAAGTGTATCTTTCATTTGTATGCAACATGATGATGTATATTTGCCTAGTGTTTTGTTTGTAATGTTCTTTTTAAAAATTAGCATTTAATCCTTCAACATCTTATACAGAATCTTATAAGTCACCACTATTCGATAATTGTTGATTTGTTTTAGTTATTTTTCAAAGACATATAAAGGGAAAAAAATACTGAGATTGAAAAAGTGAATAATTTACAGAACTATCATGTAGGATGTTGGGGAAAGGAAAAAGCTTTTTAAAATTTTACAAAGTATATTAAAAAGGAAATGACATTTTTCTAATCTTATTTTCTATAAATAAAATTTGTTAAAAAAGGATAATCAATAATTAAGAATAACAAACAACAATAAGAAAGTCAGGTATGCTAATCTTTACACAACATTTTAATTAGTCTTGGAAAGCTTAATCCAGCAATTTCTGAAAAAAGGAAGAAGCCTTAAGGGGTCAAATTAATATACAGATACATTAAATACTTATTGTTAGCTGTTTTGTGAATTTCTTCCCTTAGGTACTGAAAAGTACTCTCAAGTTTGAACAATGCCCAATTTCAGTGACTTTTTTTCTGTATCGTTATCTATATATCTTTGTGCTATTCCTGCCTTATCTAAGTAAAAAAGTGATATGAAAATCTGGACTAAGCAAAAATTTAATCTTAATAGCAAGCTATCTGTTTTCTGTTTTCTTGCAAGATGAGCGGATGCTCAGGATTTAGTGTACCAGGAGAATGAAAGTTTGTGAGAAGTCTTTGATGTATATATGTCTAGTAATGTGTTACAAGCTTCAATTTAAAACACCCTGTTAAGAAAGTTGGCATAAGTTTTGCTTGGTTAGAAGAGGCTATAAACGTTTACCTTATCTTCATTGTATTTTTTTTTTAATTAGTTTCAAGTATACAGTATGTTGGTTAGACCTCTGTATAGTTAGTAAAATGATCCACCCCCCCATTACTCCCTCCCTTCCCTGACCCTCCACCTAGCCAATGTATTATTAATGCTAACTGCATTCTCTATGCCATGCTCCCCATCCCCGTGACCATCCATCAGCTACTAATTTGTACTTCTTTAACCCTTCACCCCATTCTCCCAACCCCCTAAACCCCCTCCCCTCTGTCCATCACCAAATTGTCCAGTATATTTGTGAGTCTGTTTTTAATTATTTTGTCCTTTTTATTCCTTAGATTCCACATAAGTGAAATCATAGTGTTTATCTTTCTCTGTCTGACTTAAATACCTTCTAGGTCCATCAAAGCAATACCTTTTCCATCTCATTCCTTTTCATATGTAGGGGTCTTGTTTTCTTATCCTTTCAGCCACTCTGTCATTTGATTGGAGCATTTAATTCTTTTCCATTTAAGGTATTTATTGATAGGAATGTAGTTGTTACCATTCTTTATTCCTGTTTTTGACACATGTTTTTTCTTCTTAAAGAAAGTCCCTCCAACATTTCCTGTAATTCTGGCTTAGTGGTGATAAATTCCTTTAGCTTATTGTGTCTGGGAAGCTCTTTATCTGTCCTTCAACTCTAAATGGTAACTTTGCGCTTTGTTGGATAAATTATTTTTGGTTGTATATCCTGGGTCTTCATCTTGTCGAATATTTTTTGCCAAGCCCTTTTGTCCTGCATAGTTTCTTTTGAGAAATTAGCAGCCAGTCTCATGGGGGTGTTTCCTTATAAGTAATTATTTCTTTTTCTCTTGCTGCTTTTAATATTCTTTCTTTGTATTTAACCTTTGGCATTTTGATTATGATGTGTCTTGGTGTGGGCTCCCTGATTTTTGTAATTCTCTGAGCTTCCTGGGGTTTTACGTCCATTTCCTTCACCAAATTAGGGAAGTTTTCCATCATTATTTCTTCAAACAGCTGTCCAACATTGTGATTTTCTTCTGTTACGCCGATCAGACGAATATTTAGAGCCTTAATAGTGTCCCGTATCCTCCTTAAATTGGCATCTTTTTTTTTTTTGCCATTCTGATTGAGTGTCCTGATTGGCTTTCCCATCCTCTAGATGAGGCATTTGATCCTCTTCTTTATTCACTTTGTTTATTCCTTTGTTTATTCCATTTAATATACTTCTCATCTCAAATAATGTGTTCTCCATTTCAGACTGATTCCCTTTTATAATTCCATTTCCATTTTTACCTCTTTGTTAGAGTTTTCTACACTTCCCAAAAGTTCATTGAGCATCTTTATAACCAGTGTTTTGAACTCTGCATCTGTTAGATTACTGGACTCCATTATATCTGGATCTCTGTTCTGTTCTGTCATATGGTTTCTGCTTCTTTGTCTTCCCATTTTGGCTGCCTTTCCGTGTCTGTGTCTATGTACTAAGCAAAGCTCCTAAGTCTCTCAGTCTTATTAGTGTGGATTTGTGAAGTAGGTGTCCAGTGGCACAGTCCTGAGAGGGGTTCAGCTGCAGGCCAAACTTAGCCCAAGCCTCTACCCCTCTAGGGCCACCTGTTAAGATTCAGCAAGCAGTCCACAGATGCTGTGCTTATAGTTGCCTCAAAAGGCCACACCAGAAACCGAGACCAGCTGCCTCCACCAGTGTGAGTCTCAACAAGGAGCACCTGACTCGCTGAGGATACACCTGGATGTGGCTTGGGTGGGGCTGCGAGTTGAGGGAGACAAGGTTTCAGGGAATCTTTTGGGCAGAGTGACCTCTGTTAATCAGTTTGATGACATCACAGCTATGGCAGCGCTGTGTCTGGCACACTGGTAGCGGAGAGGGCTCAACAGGGTACAGTGGATATTGCCAGCACTTCTGTGCTGAGTGAGTCTTGCCTAGGCCCATCACTCCGACAGTATCTCCTTGTAAGGTAAGTCCCTGGTTCCCCCCTGCATGCAGCCGAACGGGCACTGGTGCTTAGAGTGAGCAGGTCCCTCACTGCGAAAATCCACTCGGGCCACGGTGTCTGCGTCTGCCTCTGCCGTAACCTCCGTCTCACTCAGCCGCTCGGAATCAGGTCGCCCTGCCTCCTCGCCCCATCCTACTTTCTGCCGTTGCAGGGTGCTGTCTTGGATTTCTCCCTAGTTGTATGGTTTGTTAATCTAGATCCCAGGCAATTTTTCCTTGCTGCTGCTCCTGGTTTCTGTCACAACTTTGATTTGGTTGCCATTGGGATCAACAGAACCTCTATCAGCTATGCCATTTTTTTTCTCTCTCTTTGTTGTATTTTAATGAGAGTAGGTTTATGGATTCTTTTTTGTGAATTTCTCTTTAGGCATTGGTAACCATTGTTATCCCCAGATGTAGCTTTTGGCTCCCCTTCCTGTTACTTGACAGCCTTCCCCCTTTTCAACTGATTTCAATGGTGAATGTTATAGAAAGCATTTAATTTATAGTTAATCTTTTTCTGTTAGAAGTAGTTATTTTTCAAAGCTTAGATACATTATGATGCATTTTGTGTGCAATAACCAGCCATATTTCCTGTTTTTCTTTTAATGTATTCTAAGAAAGCACTGAGTGCTAATTTCATTTATAATTCTTTTTGCACAGGCTGCTTTGTACCGCCTCAGTGGAGACTGGAATCCCTTACACATTGATCCTAACTTTGCTGGCGCAGTAGGTGAGTTGTTAATGATATATACCAGTGAAAAATAATAGCTCAGTTACCTAAATAGTACTTAAAGACATTGCTACTTATGACTGGTAGTTTGAATAACATTTTAAAAATAAGCCCTCTCCTAACACACTTATGCAAATGATATGGGAAGGTAGGAAGTAGTGTTCAGAAAATGGTGTACTTGAAATTGAGATTATAATGGAAGGAAGCTCCTGCTAGTGCAAAGTCTAGGATAGACTATGTGGGTGGGAGTCAGTTATAATGAAGGGCAAAGGCAAGGTCATTGGAAGAGACAGCGAGGGTCTGAAAGGTTAGGGAAGGATTGTCTACATACAGGGACATTGAAATACTATGAATGATTTCATGGTTACAACCAAAGCTAAACAAAACAATGATTTGTGTTCCCAGAGCTTCTTTCTTTTCTTTTTTTATTTCATAATTATTGCCCAGGAGGTATTATTTATAAAATATTTTCCATGTTTCTTAGAGTAGAAAGTATAATTCATGCTAATGCAGTTTAAAGATATACTTTGAAATCCTGAATTAACAATTCTTTCTTTTTAAACATGAAATGTGCCTATGTCTAGCTAAATTCTCTCTCTCTCTTTTTCTTTTTAGGTTTTGACAAGCCCATATTACATGGATTATGTACATTTGGATTTTGTGCCAGGCATGTTTTACAGCAGTTTGCAGATAATGATGTGTCAAGATTCAAGGCAATTAAGGTATGTGTATATTATTGCATAATGTGAATGTTAGTTCTTTTTGTTTGTTTGTTTTTGGAGAAGAAAAGGAATTTTAGTGACTTTTAAAATCGATACTATACTGAAGTAATATACATTTTTATTACATTGATTTAGCAATCAACACATTTTCTTTTTGTAGTTAAAAAATCCCTCTATTACACATTCATCATGAAGGATATATACAGTTAAAATTTTAACATTAATTAGATTGTTTTATATATTAATTAGGAGCATACATATATCAGCATATTATACCTTCACAAAAACTTGAGGTTTACTATTTTTTAATTTACCTTAATTGAAAATGTAAAGTGGCTGCATTTGAACTCTAATAAACATATACTTATATCAGTATGACAGTTGCATACTGATTTTAGTTTTTGTACTTTTAAGCTGGCTTCAAGTTCTCATCTGTTATAAATTACAAAGAAAACCATCTCTGCACACTATCTTTGCATATGTGTAAGTCAAAAGATACACACTAAAAAAAAAAAAAATTTAGACAGTGTTAAATAAGCTCCCAAAGCTTTTATCAGTTTGTGCTCCCTGCAACAGTGAAAGTGCATTTTCTGATGCCTTGCCTTTGATAACACTGATTATTATCATGCTTTTCATTTTATTTTAACTATTTTTATTATTATCCAATATGTATACAGCAAATAAAATAGTATAGAAAATTATAAAATAAAAAGTAGGATTATTTGTCCTATTTACCCACCCCAGACCTTATTCCCCAGATAATTAGTACCAATTCTTTGTTTTATTTTTCAGTTACAGTTGACATATCATATTATATTAGTTTCAGGTAACAACATAGTAATTAGACATTTCAAAGTTATAAAGTGATCACTAAGTCTGTTACCCATCTGACACCATACCTAGTTATTACAATATTATTGACTATATTCCCTGTTCTGTACTTCACATCTCTGTGAGTACCTCTTTTAACTGCTTCTTTTAAATTGTTCTAGTGGTGATATGTGTGTGTGTGTGTGTGTGTGTGTGTGTATTTAACATAATTATGTTTCTGTTTTCCGATTTGCCAGAATTTGACACTATTTACTGACAATACTTTGAAAGAAAACGAATTAGCTTACATTAATGATATCCTTTCTCTACAAATTTTATCATATTATTTTTATTTCTTTATGAATTTAAATATATTTAAATCTCTCTTTTCTCCCTTGTATGCACTCTAACCTCCCTCCCAATTTGTTTCCTCACAAGTAGAAAAGTTTTATTTTAAAACATTTTTAACCCCAAAACTTATTTTTTAAAGGTTCGTTTTACAAAACCAGTATATCCTGGACAAACTCTTCAAACTGAGATGTGGAAGGAAGGAAATAGAATTCATTTCCAAACCAAGGTATGATTAATAGTTTGCTACCCATTTCACCATACTCAATAATTATGTTTTATCTTAACTTTTTTCTTTTTCTTTTCTTTTTTTTTTTTTTTTTGTTATTAGTATGGATATGAGACAAAACCTAGAAAGTTTCTTTTTAAATCAGTGGTAACTTTTAATTGGAAATAAGATGCCTACGTACCTTGTTTTTCATTTTATTTTCAATTAAATTGATTCCTGTCTGTGTAGCAGTGGTACAGCTGTTGTGTAAATCCAACCAACCATATCTTTTTGGCTAAACCAGTCAGTCAAATTATTGTCAAAATATAATCTTCAAAAAATTGAAGGCATGGCTCTCAGGCTGATTTACGTGAAAACATGACAAAAATGTATTAAATTCCTTAATGAAGGAGATAGCAAGATGATAAAACTGGTTCAAAAGAGAATTAGAACAACAGTGCTTAATATAGTCCAATAGGAAAAGCATTCTAAAATAATTTTGCTGAGAGACAAAACTATTTAATATCCTATAGAACAATAAAATCATATCCTTTATGGTTATGTTTTTTACTGGACAGAAATCATATGCATCTTGATCACACAAAAATCCACAAAATAACATTTTATGTCTCAGAGTCTAAGCCTAATTGTAGGTGACAATACAAGTAAAAGTATGAGTTCCTGTAGAGTTAAGTAATTTTTGGGTGAGGCTGTTAGCAGTACTCAAGGAAATACTAAAAGAACATGCAACTATCCTTTCATTTGTAAGTTTTTTAAAGGTCATTTTTGTTAACACAGTTGACCAGGCTGATACTTTTTGGCATAATCATTTTGTACTGCATAGAAGGTTGGTGTTAAGCAGTTTAAACACTACCACCTATAATAACTAAACACTACTACCTATAACAGCTTCCAGTTATTGAGTACCTATAGCAGGCTATACCATTATCTCTAATATGCATAACAACTTTACATTTACTATAAGAAAATCTAGGTTCAGGTCTCCTAAATAACTTTCTTATGGTCACTCAGAAAGTGCTGGAGCTGGAATAGAAACCTAGGTCTGCTTGACTCAAAGCTTAGATCCCAGGACCCTAAATCTTTTTTACTGCATTATAATTTCTCTCATAAGTAAATAACTTTGTAGAACTCTTCTTTCTGTGGTTGTCTTCCTCGTAATTACATCCTGCTGCTTGCAATATCATTTTCTGCTTAATTTATACATACTATTTATTTCACTTTTCAAATTCTTCCTGTCTTTTAGGCTTCAGTTCAAGCTCTGCTTGTCCTTAGAGGCAGTCCCTTACTACTCCCCTCTTTCTCACTCATATAAACACACATTCTGGCTTTTTCTGAAATCTTGTAATTAATGTTTGTGCCATATAATCTGGAGCCCTCTTATTTTTAATTATTTTGTTTGTTTTATTTTTTGAATAAGATTATGAATTCAAACTAGTTTAGGATCATGACTATATTACATGTTTTTATTTTCCCACAATTCTAGTAATGAACAGTACAGAAATAATCCCTATGGATACAAACTTGCAGGGTTGATAAATAATTTAATATCTAAATATAATACATTGTTGCCATTTTGATAAATTGAAAGCATGTCTTCTTATCTTTTCAGTATGTTTACTATTTTTGCCCTCAGTGATTAGAGGTGTTCTTTTCCTATTATTCTTTTTCTTATTATTATAAGAATCTTTCTATCCCTCTCTCCTTCCCTCCTTTCCTTCCTTTCTTTCTTCCTTCATATTGTATTTTAAGAAACATCATAAACTAATGTTCCAAATGATATGCTTGGCTTGGTTACAAGAAAGTAATTTACCAAAGCATATTTTGTTCATAAATTGTCTCTTTTCATGCTTTTCACTGTAAATAATTTGAAATAAAATGAACAAAATTGTTTGAAAGATCTTTTTTTTTCTGAAATATGGTAGGAGGTAGTCAAGGGAGAATGATCTTGATTGTTAAAAATCAGTTTTAATAAATGCTACTTTAATTTTTAGATACTATCCTAGACATTTGTAGCAATACCATAATTTTATGAAAGAATAGCCATTGGAATAATTTTAGATAAATTATTAGGAATTAGAATTTGAGCTCTTTTAATCACTATTTTGATAAAAGGACTATTTAAGCATTTAGTTTATGCTGTCTACACATCCTATTTGAAATAAGAACTAGAATTATTATTTTAAAAAGACCACTATGGTCTGTTCGTAGCCAATTTTATTCTGTGTTAACATAAAAAAATGCATGTTGATTATCACTACATCAAATGGATATTGTGGCATGCCTCCTGCTATTTATAAGAATTCAGCGGTTCTCTCCCTGGCTCCTCATTAGACATACAGTTTTGTTTTGTTTCGTTTTGTTTTGTTTTTTTAAAAAAAAAACAATGCTCAAGATCCACTCAAGATTATTTAAATTGGAATTTTTGGATGGGACATGGTCATAGCTATTTTTAAAAAGGGCTCCAGTTGATTCTACTGGGGTTAATAATAGTTATATTAAATCAACAAGCATTCATGTTTATTCATCTTGAGGTTTAATTTATGAGTTTTTTATTTAATTTGGATTATTTTCTTTTTTACATGAAGAAAAAATGCAAATTTCTTTTAAATAACTTTATACCGTTTCACAATGAAATTGTGTTTTCATTGGAATCATCAGTGTGAATTGTTTATTTTTCTCCGCTTTTGTACCCCTTATAAGGTCCAAGAAACTGGAAACTTAGCCATTTCAAATGCATATGTGGATCTTGTGCCAGCATCGGATATTTTAGCCAAGATACCCTCTGAGGTAGGTTACCAGAACTGGTATCCAAGTCATTTTCTGATTTCTGAATTTCAGTTAAGATTACTTTAAGAATGTTCAGGCTATTTTAGAAAATTAAGAGCTGTGAAAGATTCTTAATTCTTGAACTAAAGGACACTAATTCAAAACTGCTTAGAATAAAAGGAAAATTTCGACAACACATTTAAAAAACTTTTTCGAGGGGATATTGGGGTATCTTTTAAGAGAAAAGAATTAATTTTCTAGGTTTAGGGTACCTAAATCAGTTGTTGAATGAAAAATATCAAGCAAACAATATTTTGGAGAAAAATAGATGAAAAAGTTAAGTATCTTGTACTTTATCTTGATTTAAAGATTTGTATAAAGCTTTATATGTGAGCATAAAAACAATAATGTATTATATTTACTAAAACATTTTGTTCTGTATTAACATTCTGAGGCTTTAATAAAAATGTTTATATCTCTGTGTCCAAAATATTAACTTTGTAATGTTTATCATTGTCATACCTTTATCTTATGATTCTTACTTGTCATAAGCCATATTAGTAAATAAATGACTGAAGATTAAGATCTTAAGAATCTCAAATCAAAAACTTCTGAAGTTTTAGAGCTACGAAGAAATTCAGTCTTCATGTATTTTCATCCCATTTTACAAATAAACAAGCAAAGAAGTTGATTTGTCCAGTATCTACCTGCTGAAGTTAGTTAAGACATAGGTTGTCCAATGTGAAAGAGGTCTGATGTTAAAAATACTAGTTTGCCTTATTTATGTGCAGATTTTTGAAAAATCACCTTATCACACATATATTTTGTAATTACTTTTCTCCTTGAGTCTTTGCTGCAAAACTTTAAAAATTAAACTCTCTCTTTTTTTGCTAGGGTGGTGAGCTTCAGAGTACCTTGATCTTTAAGGAAATAGGTCACCATCTTAAGGATGTCGGGCACAAGGTGGTAAAGAAAATAAATGCTGTATTTGAGTGGCATATCACCAAAGGTGGAAATACTGCAGTTAAGTGGAGTAAGTTGTATCCCTGATTAAAATATTTTAAGGCAACTGTTGTAAATAGAGATAAAGTTTCCTTGCTATAATTGAAACCTGTGTCTTTGAAGGTAAGTAATCCTACCTTCTTAAGTAAGTTGTGTTTCATGGGAAGTAATAGGTTTCAGGATACCCAAAGACATGTAGGTTTTTTAGAGATGTAGGGAATCGATTAAAATGAAAATTCTGTTTTAAAGATTTTATTGTAATAACCTGAAATTAGTACTTTTAAACAGTCATCTTAATCGATCTTCAAATTTCTCTTAAACATAAAACAAATTCATGAGGTCAGATGAAATATTTTTAAGTCATTATATTTTGACACTTTTGAAATTGGTTTCTTCATTCCAAAATATTAATGATTTAAATTATCAGATTGTTATTTAAGAGCACCTATTTAAGTGCCTTGAAAATCAGATTATTTCTCATTATAACTGTAGATCACTATAAATGCTCACTTAGATCAAAAAATAAAAATGCATTCTAAACCAACTGAAACTTTAAAAAATAATCTTCTATTACATATTCCTAGAAAATATTTTGAAGTTTCGTTCAATTGGTTTTGGTTCAATATAAACAACTTTCTTTTTAATATAACAGTTGCTGTTCCTTTCAGGCAGTGTATGTTCATTATATAAAATTTAGTACATAAAGGTATAAAGAAGAAAATAATGATGTATAATCCTACTACTCACAATTAACGTTTTACTGTTCTTCTGGAAGACATTTGTGGTTATAGGATATTAATTCAGAAGGGGTATAAAGGAAGGCAAAAATGTAATATGTATTTAGTCTCCCAAATTTCAAAGTGTTTAAATATTTTTCTAAGTAACTTCATAGGTTAACACTGCGTATGTCATTACTTTCCTTTTTTCTTTCTGTCTTTCCTTTTTTCTTTCTATTTATGGTGAAATTCAACCTTTTCCTATGGATGAAAGTATATTAGAAGCTGAGTTATAAATATAAAGCATAGGACTTTTGAAAATAATTGTGAAGAAGAAGAATGAGATCCATAAGTATGAAAAAAGGTGCTGGAACTCTTTGTTTCAACATTGGCAGAATAGAACTCTGTAGGGATTTATAAAATATATGAGTGATTCTCTCTTGGCAAGCAGAGTAATTTTCTTTAAAATAGTTTCCATAACCAAAGTTTTTCCCTATTATGTCCCTAAAATAATAACCTAGAAAAGGGTTTTTCCTTACTTTTCCATGGGAATATTGAAATCCTGTTAATAATTATTATTGATGCTTAATAACTATTATTGTGGCTTATGTTTGTTTTATCATCTTTTCTTCGGGTTCTTATCAAAGCTAACAGTCAAATTGAATCCTAAAGCTTTCTCTGAAATGATTCACCATTCTTTTGGTGATCTGCTCCCTGTCTGTTATTTGATTGAATTCTCAGCTGTGCAACTATTTTCAGTTCTATTTGCTGTTTTCTTGCTGTCTGTGTCACTGAGCTAAATCACAGTAGCTGCCATAGAAACTATCTAGGTCTTTTGGCTTATGGTGACTTAGAAGATGATTCCATGCTGGCATCTCTATTTTTCATCTTGGCACTTAATGACATAGATGATTGAATGTTTTGATTTAGGAAATACCTAAGGTGTTTTTTCCCTTTTTATAAGCAGTTTTAAAAAGGTTTTGCTGAGCACTTAATTACCAAATATTTTGTATTTGAAATTGTTATTAGTTGTTCCGGCCTTGTTTATATCTTGGCAGACCTGAACCTGGTTAGAGAGAACAGGCCTAAGCTACTCAATTTACCTTGGCTGGTCTCAGCTGTCACCGGAGTTGCACAAGTGACTGACCTTGGAGTTTGAGCTCAGTGGCCTGGACGGCCCGTTCCAGTCCAGAGATCCTGGAATGTGCTTATCTTCCCTGTTCCCTTTCCCTTCTTGCCATCCAAACAAAACCAACAAATCTCTAGGCAGAATATGTGTGTGTTAGATGGGGGACAGGAAGGGAGTCTTTTAAAACCAAATTAGTCTGAATCTAGAGAGAATTAGGAAAATTCTGGTGTCAGTACTGGGTCAGGTTGGTTTTGGCTATGGAGAAGAAAGAGTCATAGCTGGGTTTTTTTAGGTTGGGCCCCTCTGAGGCCTGGTTATCCAGGACTAGGAGGACTGCCTGGTTAAGGGTCACTGTGACCTCTGTGTCACTGGGCTGAGATGATCTGACAGAAGCTGGAGAACCCTGCCTTTTTCCTATGAGCCAAGAGTGTATAACAGAGAGGTATAAGCCTTCGATCTGCATAAGGAATCAGAGGAGGGCCTTGGTGAGGTATTTTTGGGAAGGAAACCATATCTTGGAACGCTCCCTTGCACCTTCTTATTTCTACCTTTTTATTACTCCAAAATGTAATCGAATGCCTGGACATGTTTGAACACCTTTTTCCAATATCCTATGCCTTTAGGTGTTTTACTCTTTTGAATAAAGATTGTCCTTTGGATTTTTATATTACCAGAGATCCTTTGATTGGGTTGAAAAAGTGAAAATGGACATCAGGTAGAGAAATAAATCTCTGAATTCCCTTTGAACAGTCTTTTTAAGATAACAGTTTGTCTCAGTTATCTTACCGTATTGTGATCATTTATAATTATATGTCTTCTCCTACTTGACGTGGGTTTAACACTGAGAGAGAGCTTCACATTAACTTATTTCCAGCTTCTAGTATGGTTTATAACACACAGTAGCCTGATTCCATGTATGTTGCGTAAGTTCTATAAAAGCCATGTAGAATGCATAGTTTTAAATGGAATCAGATGCCTACCTTTAAAAAAAAAAGTGCTGAAATTGGTGCTTTTCCTTCTATTAAAACAATAAATTTAGTTATATGAATAGTGATACGTATTTTCTATTTAGCATGAGTGAAGTATTCAGGAACAATAAGATACCATTGAAACACTTTGTAAGTAAGCAATGTATTTTATGATATTTATTACTGTTAATTTCTGAAACCAGCCCAAAGTTGTCCTAGTAAACCATTTGGATCCCACCCTATTCCAAGCAACAGGAAAAATTGAGAGGAAATAAAGGATGACAGGAAGGCATAAAGAAAATTAAAGAATCAGAGGCTTTATATCGCCTATAGAATAGTCTGCGCCTGAAAATTAAAACACAGTTGCTTTGACCTTCATCTCCAGAAACCAAAAGCTCTAAAAATGGAAAGTTTTTTTCTCATAATCGATGGGTGGCAAAACCTGATCTGAACTTACGTGATGCAACTGATTGTTCTTATCTTACCTAGTGTGGATTAGTTGAGTACAGAAATTATATATTTGTTTATAGAATGTTGCAGCGTTGGAGGTCTTTCATAATATATGTGCTTTATGCACTGTATTTTCTTCTTAAAATCTGAAAAATTCTGAATTCTTAAACCCTTCTGGCCTGAAGGAGTTTAAATAAGAGATTAGGACTTATTTATATATAAATCTGATAAAATGAGAGTGATGAGACATGGGAAAGGTGCTGTTGGCTTTCACAGAATGGGAGGATTGGTCCATTCAACAGATATTTGAATATTTACTATGTGCCAAGTTCTCTGCTAGGTTTTGTATTACAAATATGAAAAGACGGGATGTCTTTTTTTTTGTCCACAGAAATAACTATTAGAAGCGGTGTATCAGGAAAGTTTAAAATACTAGAGTTAAGGAAACAAGGGTTTGCATTGCAGATTAAAAAGAAGGAAGACCTAAATCAAGGTGTTAGCAGTAATGGAGGGGAGAGGGCCTATGTAGATCTATTGCTAAGATAGAATTGACTGACTTAGCTACTGATAATGTCTGAAAAATAAGAGGAACAAGAAAGAGACAACTAATGCTGAAGTTTTGAGCCTGCATGACTGAAGATTCTTTAATAATCTAGATTTTATTGGTTGTTTTGAGAGTAAGTTCACAGGCTTTCAATTTGTACACAATTCTTAAAATACGTACCAAAGTCCAAAAAAGTCATGTAATTGTGGTTCTTTTCTAAACAGTTATTCCAGTGACTTTACAGCTTAAAACTTGGAGGCTAATTTCCCTTAATAGAATATTAAATACCACCAGTATCTTCAAATGTTGATATGCTGTTACATCGAAGTCCCACTAATTCACAATTTAATGTATTCACTACATAATCAAATATTTAGTCATTCATAGCACATTAATGAAGTTACTAGGAAAACTGAACTACCACGTCCAAAGAGGGTGCACAAAATTCTGACAGGGAGAACCAAGATCAAGGAGTGGTTTACTTTAGGAAGCAGTTCTAGAAAAAACATGGGAGTAGAAATAATTTAAAATGTTCAAGACATATTAACTGTATGACTGACTCCAAACTGCCATTTAGTATGCTTTGTGTTATAGGATATAAAAACTATCCCCATCTAAGACAATCAAGGTCTTGACACCTAAGACAATCAAGGTCTTCCATATTCAATATCCCATTATTTTCTGGTTGTACCCAAAAATAAACAACCAGCAAATGATTGCGCCTCTTTAAAAAAAAGCATTTACACTTAAAAAATGGGATGAGGTTGAATTCTCCCCTTAATGTTTCTAAAGCTACGAAAAAACTTGCATTTACAAAATGGTTGATATAAGTATTCTTCTGGATTATACGAGAAAGGAGACAGGGACCACTGATGAATGATATTAATCAGACTTGACTTCTTCCTCTCCTGCTTCGTCAGAGGCTGGGTTCTCCTCGATTTTAGTTTCTGTTTTCTGTAGGTAATTCTTTAATTTCTTTAGTCACTTGGGCCTGTTTTCCCTTTGCTCCCCTTTTCCCTTTTCTTTTGCACTTTTTTTGTCTGCAGATTTATCCTTTCCTTTCTTCCCCCCGCCCCGCCTTGGCTTCATTTCCACTTTTGCAGGAGCAGGTTTAGCTGACAACCTCACCGGCCTCCTCTTAGACTCCTCCTTCACTGCCCCCTGGGTGGAGTTGGCCATCCTCCTGGACATCATGGTGGCCGGGCAGGCATGTGCCTGTGGGCTGCGGCGCACCTAGAGCCCTTGCAAAGCCAGGGTGCTTGGCAGCTGCAGCTCCTCCATCCACTTGAGCTGGTGGGACCTGCGAGAGGGGGAGTGGGGGGGTCATATATTGCATTTAGTTGTTAGGCCTCTTTAGTCTCCTTCAATCTAGATGAGTTCCTCAGTCTGTTTTTATTTTTAATGCCCTTGACATATTTGAAGAGTAGAGGCCACTTATTTTGTAGAATGTTCCTCAGTTTGTGTTTATTTGATGTTTCTTCATGATTATTAGATTTAGTTTATGAATTTTTGGCAGGAATAGCACAAAAGTATTGTGTCCGTGGTGTGATTTAAAAAAAAACCTTTATTTTTATCCTAAGTTTTTTGTTTGTTGTCATTTTTTTTATAGAGATGCTTCTTCCAAGCTTTTGTAATCTCCCATTTAACAAAGTTACTAAGTACTTTCTATTCAAGAAACGGTAGGGGATACAAAGACAAGATATTCTTGTTCCAACTAAGAATTTATAATCTTAAGGAAAGAAGGCATCGACAAAAATAACTCCTCTCTTTTATAGTAGCCCTTTGTGATTTGTAAGGTATGTAACTTCAAAGATCCCCAAGTTTCCAAATGCCATGCTCTCATCTAATAACCTCTCCCTCTCCCATTAAATGCTATAAAGTATAACTAAAATTTTTATGGACTGTTTTAGAGCCTTAATGATTATATAAATACAGAACTAAAGTCATTTTTAGAGCTTTTAAAATAAATTCTACCAGTGAAGGAAAATATATACAGTCTGTTTCTTCATTTTAATTTAAAGTTAGCCATGACTTTACAGGTGTAGATGATGATTCTCCCACACAAGCCAAGTTATAGGCTATGACCTGAATCACTGAAGAATTGAAAGTTCCACTACTTTACCTCAAATTTCTGTATCTTCCTAAGAACATTTCCTTTCTTAGCTCTCTTTTCTTTTTTATCAACACTAGTTACTAGATTTCCACAGGAGAAAGTTTCATTGCTTTACAAGAGTCATAGTATGAAGTAGCACATAAAACCAGGTGAGTGAGAAGGCAGGTGGGCAGCTAAGAACCTTCATTAGCTAAGAGACTTACTCCCACACTTTAGCAGGAAGATGTGTGTGGTGCAGTTTTATTCCTGAGCAAGACTGGTATGTACAGTGGGCCTTAGAAGTACTTGTGAAGAATTAAACCATGAATGTTGTTTGTTGAATGCCAGTGGCTTGCTTTTCTTTAGTCTTTTCTTTCTCCCTTCCTCACTATTCCCCTCCCTTCCTGCCTTCCTCCTTCTTTATCTACCTTTCTTTCTTTTTAACTATACAAATAATACATGAAAACATATTCATAATGCAGGTCAGTAAGAACAGAGCCTTTGCTCTTCATGCCTCGCTTCTAATACTTTGCATATTGTCTAACACTCACAGTAGAAAACAATAGAGTGGATGACATATACAAAGCAGTAAGGTTCTCTACTTGCCCTTTCTCTCCCCAAGATAATCATTGTTGTCAAATTATTTTTTGTTTCGTTGGCAAAAATTCTCTTCTATGGAGAGTTGGAGTGATTTAATTTTCTCTTTGGAGCAAGGCTTGGCTAAGCAGAATGTAGTTAAACGCTCTGGGTTTTTTCTATAATATGTGTAGCTTTTCCTTGACCCTCAAGTAAAGTTCCCTATACACTGTTAGAGTGATGTGCCTGTAGCCCCTTCACTATAGCAAGAGAAAGCACGTTCAAGAGGCTGAAGCAGGATGAGTGGATTGGGCTTTCTGGATAACTGGTTTCAGTCATATATGAGATAGTTAAAACTTTCTGAAATGTAACTCTGGCAGAAAGTGCTGCAAATGTTACATAATGAAAGCAATGAAGGTAAAATTTTAATAATTTTCCAAGTTACTCAGCCTGTTTCTGGGAGTCTTAATCCTTCTGTCAAAACAGTTAAGGGAAAAGAAGCTAATGTTAATTCACAACAATTAGGGCTATAAATGTTTTATAAAATCTTAAGTAACTAATTAGAATATTTTTAAAAACTTATGTCGACTGTCTTGCTATCCATATGATAGAACTCTGGATGAATTCAGGTATTTGAAAGGTGATTATAGTATGTATTCCCTTACCCCAACCCAGCCAACATGCAACTGTTTTAAAAATTCTGCTTCTTCCTTTGTTGACTTAATGGCCTTACCCACATAACCTCTACCAACTTAACTCCTTATATTATTTTAGATTGATTCACATTTAAAATACTTATGTTGGGGTGGCTCCATAGTGTAGTGGTTAGCACGTCTGCTCTACATACAGAAGGTCCTGAGTTTGCGCCCCAGGTGGAGCCACGGACCATACGCCGGATGTGCCCATATGCCGGATGTGCCCGACCCCCCGAGTGCACCGGAGGCGCCAGGCTCCAGGTGCACGCTGCGAGTGTGTGGGAGGAGACCAGTTCTTAAGGGGAACGACAACCTCCATAGGTCAGGAGTGGAAGTGTGTGTGGGAGGGAGGATTTAAAGAGGGGGAAAAAAAGAAATAAAATAACAAAATAAAAGAAAATATTTATGTTGTGTAAACTTCAATGAAGAAAAATATTGATTTGACTATTTTTGAAGAACTTTCTAAAAAGGACAAATAAAGGATTAAATTTTTTTTTATAATTGACAGGTAATATGTAATGTAGAAAAAGCAGCACATTAATTTGAAAATTATCAAAATGTCTGCATTTCAGTTGGTTTATTTTACTCATTATAATGAAAAAGTGACACACTTTCCTATTTTTCCTAGCTATTGACCTAAAAAATGGTACTGGAACAGTATATCAAGGCCCTGCAAAAGGCTCTGCTGATGTAACAATCATACTTTCAGATGAAGATTTCATGGACGTAGTGTTCGGCAAACTTGATCCTCAGAAGGTACTGGTCTTAAAATGCTCATTTATTCATCGTTGTTGCTACATATTTAACAATTACAGTTTTTAGCTGACTCCCAAATCCTGATTTATAAGACAGATTTCTTATAACTCTGAAAAAGACATAGTTACCAGTGTCTGGGTTATAGATGATATATTTTTCTAATGGAGTTTCAACTGATACTTTTTCAAACTGAATTTTGGGTGAAATTCTTCGGCATATTAACAGTATAAAACCCACATCTAGACCTTTTAGTAAATTGTGTCAGTTCAAAGATGAAAAGCCATATGATATTAGTAGGTATTTAAAAAAATTAGACATTCATTCTTGATATATAAGATTAAGAATTTGTCTTAATTATCATTGAAAACTGGAAATAGAAGGGTAGAACATAACAGCCAGTGTCTTACTGAAGGCGAAACATTTATGGAAAGCCATGATTAAGACAAGAGTTTTCTCTCTGACCATTATGAATTAATATTGTTCTGAAACTTTTGGCCAGTCCAAAAACACAAAATTAAAGTAACTGCTGTAGCAATTAGAATGGAGGAGAAAAATTTGTTTTTTTTATATCATGATTATGTAGTAAAAAATCCCAAAAGCATCAACCGATTGATACTTAGAATAGAGGAGTTCAAACAAGTGGTCGAATGTACAATAATTATTAAAAAGTAGCTTTCACATAGTAACAAAACCAACTAGAAGATATAATTGAAAAAATATTCGTTTATAATCACAACTTAAACTACAAAATACCAATGACTACCCTAATAAGAAAAGTACAATGCTTATTCGAAGAAAACTATACAAGTTTACAAGGAACAGAGCAATGTGAATAAAAGGAAAATGTTTAGTTTTTCTAGATAGAAAGACTAATTTAAAAAGAACTATAAAGTAGTGCAGTGGTAAAAAATATTTTCTTTGTCATCAGATAAATCAAGGTCAAATCTTAGCCCTGCCACTTACTCTCTAAACCTCAATTTTTCTCACTGTTAAAATGAATAATTATAATAATCCCAAAGGATTGTTTGATAACTTAACCCAGTGATATATATGAAGAGCTTAGTATAGTACTTGGTACTGAGTGATCCCTCAGTTATGTCTTTCCCAGGAGTTTATTTAATACCTACACTTATTTGGGTTCTGGGTATAGCTGAACAAGACAGTATCTCTACTGTGTGGAGCTTAGTTCTAGAGGTAAATGGAAAAGAAATATGATTTCAGGTATGAAGAAAAATAAGTCAGGGTATTAGAGTAGTGGTTGGCAAAGTTTCTGTAAAGGATCACATTGCAAATATTTCAGGCTTTGCGGGTCAGATGGTGTCTGTTGTAGCTTACTCAGTTCTGCCATTGTAGAGTTAAAGTAGCCATGGAAATATATTTAAACAAATGGATGGAGTTGTATTCCAGTAAAACTTTATTACAAAAACAGATAGCTGACTAGTTTTAGCCTGTAGGCTATAACTGGCCAACCCCTGGATTAGAGTGATAGGATAGAAGAACTATTTTAGATAGGGTTGTCTGAAAAGGTCTAATTGAGGCCTGAGCGAAAGGAGGGAGGGAGCCTTAAGGCTAAGGATATAGCTAGTGCAAAGGCTTGAGGCAGGAGTTGTTAGGCTTATTGAAGTATTAAGTGTGAGGCTAGTGAAGCTAGGAAAATGAGTAGTGGGAAGAGTGGTGGGAGGTGAGGTGGGAGAGGTAGGCAAGGGCTAGATGGCACAGGACCTTGTAGATCAGATCTTGTGTGTGATAGGAAGTCATTGAGCCGACAGCATCTAATTTTTAAAGGTCATTTTGGCTGCTCAGTGGAAAATTGACCTTGGGACAGAGACTGGGTAATTAAGAGTTCCTTTTTAGATGTGTTATATTTGAGATGTCTATATATAAAGATTAAATGTAGGATTAAATAAACATTTTTATAATTGCCAGGAATACCAGACCTTTGGCGATGAATGGATTATTCAGTAAATGGTACTAAGCAGTCGCTTAGGAAATGGTACTGCTTTATATCATTCCAGATACCTAAGTCAATCCAGAATAGAATAAAGTGTAAAAAAGAAAAGCAGAAGTAAAAACTTGATGAAAACCTAGGTGTTTATTATTCTTAATGATAATTCTTAAGAGAAATGCTAATTAATATCAGGGTTTTTCTAAACTCATTTGGTTCTGTTACCATCTCCCCAACATCAATGCTATTTATCATCGCTGTAAATATATAGCCAGCCCTCTGTATCCTCTGGTGTCGTATCTGTGGAGGCTGAGGGCTGAATGTATATTTATTGAAAAAAAAAATCTATGTAAAAGTGGACCCAAGCGGTTAAAACCTGTGTTGCTCAAGGGCCAGCTATATTTTATTTAGCCCAGAACTTTGAAATATTTCAACATGTAATCAATATTAAAAATATTAATAGAATATTTTTTATCCTTTTTTTAAATACTAGGTCTTTAAAATCTAGTATATTTTTTATACTTAAAGTACATCTCAGCCAGGACTAATTATATTTCAAGTGTCCAGTAGCCACATGAGCTGGTGGCTACTTTAAAAAGGCAGCACAGCCTTAAACATTCTGTTTTCACTTTACTCTCCTGCCCTCTCTTACCTGACTTCTACATCTATCACTCCACTGATACTGTCTTCCACTGATAAGGCCACCTATGACTATTTTGCTAAATCCAAGGACTATTTCTCTGTCTATGTCTTAATGAACCTTTCAGTAGCATTCAACTCAACTAACCACCAACTTCTTGAAATAGTTTCATCCCTTGGCTTTCATGACACCATGTTCTCCTGTTTTGTTTTCTCCACCTTTGGCTATTCATGATCTCCTTTGGTGTCGTCTTCTGCCGTACCATTAAACATTGGTGTTTCTCAGAGCTCATTTCAGGGCTCTTCTCTAAATAACACTTCCCTTAAATGAATTCATCCATACACTATGGTATTTAAAGCCATCTACATGTTGGCAACTCATAAGGTTTAAATGTCTTAGTTGTCTTCTCTGAGTTCCATAGTGATATAACCAGCTCTCTGGTACTATCGTCTATCTGCCCAAATTAATATCCTCGATAATGTAAGAATTGTCTTGGCTTCCTTCTATACCTCTATATCCTTTCCGTCCTTAATTCTGCCTGATCTTTCTCCAAAATATGTCTTGAATTCATCTTCTTCTCTACATCACTAGGGATATCACCATGACCCAAGTCTCCATCATCTCTCACTCGGCTTACTATAGCAGCTTCCTGACTGGTCTTACTGCTTCTAGTCTTCCTTCTCCACCAGTCGTTTCTCTACACAGCAGCCAGAGTAATCTTTTAAAAACTTTTAAAAATGTGAATCAGATGATAGGTCATTCTACCTGATAAAAACCTCCAAGATTTCCTTTTGAACTTGGATAAAATCCAAACTTGCTCATCTTTCCAGCTTCATCTCATTTTGCTTGCCTCATCACTTATAATGCTAATTCCATTTACATTGTGTTTCCTCTCAGTTCCTTCCCATCAGCTTTTATTCCTTTAATGTCTGTGTATTTGCTTTTCCTGGAATTTCCACCCCTAGCTTTTTGCATGGCTAGCTTCATCCAGAGTAGTTTCTTCCTGTCATACTCTCTAATAGCATTGTGTTTTCTTTTCATAGCATTTATAATAGGCTTTAATTACTGGTTTACATTTTATTTTTGACTCCCCTACTACATTAACTCTATGAGAACAGGGAGAGGTGTCTATATCCTAGCCTAGAATATTGCCTAGTTGATTAGAGCAAGGATTGAAATAAGGAACAAAAGCTCAATAGCAGTAATTCGGGCTGTGTAGAAATTAAAAACTTCTGCATGTCAGACTCCATAAGATAGTCCCATAAACCTGGGGGGAAAAATTAAGAAGATGGTGGTATATAGTATATTGGTATCAATAACCTATAATTAATTCTGGAAGGCACTAAGACCGAAATAGGAAAAATGGGCAGAAGATGTGAACCAATAATTAATGAAAGAAATAGAGATGACTGACAAGTATAAGAAAAACCATTTCCCCATTATCTAAAAAATGCAAATTAAAGCGTAAATTTTTGCCTCAAATTTTTAAAAATTAAAATAGTATTGTTAAGATTGGGATAGGAGAATTCGCATGTAGGTGGAAGGACTATTAATTTGGTATAGTCTCTCTGAAAAGCACTTGACAGAGGTTCACCGGCTTTTCTTCCTTTATGATCTCGGTACTTTTTCTTGCATAGTAGTACTCCTAGGCCAAAAGAAGTACCTAAGGGTGCAGTTTATTAAGTAGTTAGATACAAACAAGAGTAGTTTTCATGTCGTATTTGAATAGTGTCACAGTACTTCCCTCAAAACATTTAATATTTCTTAGTATCCCTGTTGGTTTGTTTTGGTACCCTGGTATGCCACGCTGTACAGTTTGAAAACTGTGACAGTATGGAAGTATGGTCAAGACCTTATTTAAGAAATGTGATGATTTAGTAATTCTTCTAGAAATCTATTCTAAGAAAATAAAGCATAAAGATTTATGTACAAAATTCTTCCACTTAATTACAACATCAAATGTTGATTTATTTATTTTAAGGCATTAGTAATTCTTATTTTAGATTGTACGTTCCTCTGAGACTTTAGTACCTGGCAAGCAGGTCTAAGTACTGGGTCCTCCTCTGCAAGAGTCGCAGACTATGGTTTCCATAACTGCACAGTGAAAGCAGTCTTTGTTTTGAAATTCCAGTTTGAAAAACACCGATTTGAATCCCTAGCACTTTTGATTCTTATCGAATGAGTTCTCCCTTACTGTTTCTGGGACAGAACATTTAAGTAGTTTTTGGTTTTCCTCCAGCTGATAAGGATTTGCTTCTGAGATTAAGTTGCTTTTAGTTGATAAACAGTAGATATTGTTGGGCAAAGAGCACCTGAGTTCAAGAACAGGCCTTTCTTCTTGCTGCCTCTTGGCCTTGAACAGATTATTTAAAATCTCTGAACTTCAGTGTTCTCATCTGTCAACTATGGGTAGGAATTGCTGTTAGGTCCAATTCAAGTTGATAGCTGTGCCTCTTAAGTGAAATTATGTTTGTAGGGCTGCTTTCTAATGTTAAGTATACATGGATAGTACTATTTTTCTTTTTTTTTAGGCGAGGCAACCCTTGGTTGACCTCACAGATTGCAAGGACATTGTCAGCTTACAATCTTTATTTTTTACATCTACAGCAGCTGGTCTTCCTAGGTGGTCTCCCATCCCAGTACAAACCACGCCTGACCCTGCTTAACTTCCGAGATCAGACGGGATTGGGCTTGTTCAGGGTTGCATGGCCGTAGGGATAGCACTATTTTTCAATCTAGCTCAAAATCTAGGGACTTCTTTTTTACTTCACATTCCTCATTATTTTCTCAGTAAGCTATAAAAAACTGATTTTTTTTTTTCTTTTACTGATAGGGAACTTGACACTGAGAGAGAACTTAAGCAACTTGCATAAGTTTCTGTTGTCAGGTCAAATACAGAGGTGATGCAGGAGCTCTTAGTGTTTTAATGTGACAGTCTTTTGCTTGGTAATAATGAGTTTACTATTCTGTACCGCATGCCAAACAATAAATAAGCTATGCACTTCACACGCTATTTCATTAAACTTAAAACAAAGCTGTGTTATTTAGGTACTGTTGTCATGCCCTTAATAGATGAGGAAGCTGGAGCTCCAAGAGGTTACATGATTTGCCCAGGCTCAGCAGGCTAGTAAGTGGTAGAGCCTAGATTTTAACCCAGTCATTCTAATGCTGTAGCCCAGGGTCCATTCACTACTTTGTTACACTATCTTCTTTTGTCATCATATATAGCTTTCTATTTCATGAAGATGTAATAAATATTTTTTATCTGCTTTTAAAAGTCTTGAATTTAATATTTTTATTAAGGATACAGTAAAACTTTTTATTCATATAGTCTCAAATTCATGTTTAAGAACACAGACTAAAGCCAGAAGCATAGGTTAAAGCAGAACTCCCAGATCTGTCAATTCAGGTAAGTTATTCTGTGATTTTCTAAAATATACAAGGAGTCTTTTTTTTTAGATATCAAAAATATGATATCTATAATCATTAAACTATCATTGCTAGATAAAAGTTGGCTTTGTTGTCTAGAACTATAACTCAATTGTATTCAGTCTGAACAGTGATCTTTTAAAAAATGAAAAAAAAAATGTAACATGATAAAGGTTGTACTCTTCTTCCCTCTCTCCTTTCCAGGCATTCCTTAGTGGCAGACTGAAGGCCCACGGGAACATCATGCTGAGCCTGAAGCTTCAGTCGATTTTTAAAGACTATGCTAAGCTCTGAAGGATATGCGCCATTATTAATAAAAATAGAAAAACACTGTCTTTACTTAAATATGCCATAGCGATTCAGAGAAAGTGATCAAAACGAAGATGCAGGGGAAATTGCTTAACATTTTCAGATTTCAGATAACTTTTCAGATTTTTCATTTTCTACTAAATTTTCATGTTATCATTATTTTTACAAGGAACTAAGCTGGCTTGTAATTATCCTTCTTAGATCTTATCTTCATAATAAAAAATTTCCACCCAAGTCTAGTCTCTTTAGAATTGTGATAGCATTTATAAGTTGAAAGGAAAATTAAATGAGTAAAGGCCACTTTGATGCCATCTATATTTTGTTTTGTTATTTTCTCTTCTCTAATTTGTTGGTACCCCAAGTTTTAATTTGAATTTCTCTATATGTACTTGCTTTTCATACATTGCTCTAATAGTTTTCTGCTTTAAGGCAAGAGAATGGCCTTTGTGTTCCCAAATAGTTTTCCTTCTTATTGTTTTGCTAGAAATTCTTTACTTTCATATAATGCTTGTAAGTCTACCAAATATATAGCTTTCTTCCTTAATCAGTAATCTTAAATCACAAGGTGTTCACTAGCAAGTAGTGTCATATCACTGTTTTCCCTAACATTTAGCTCAGATGATATATGCTGAGGAAATGATTAACCTGAGCAACTGGGATACTCAGGTTAATCATGGAGCACAACTGAGGAGAATATAGGTGGGTGTTCCAGGCTGAGTTCCCTGGGAAGCAGACTTTGAGGTGGAGATTTATGGGCAGGAAATTTATTTAGAAGTGTTCTTGGGATCAAAATGCAGAGGGGTGGGGGATGGGCAGGTGGGTGGCAGTAAGTTAAGAAAGCAGGGCTAAGCAGAGGGAGAAGTTAGGTTGTGGCCCAACTACCACAAGGCCTCAGTGGATCTTTTGGGGAGCTCTGAAGCTGAGGTGCCTTTTCAGAATTATTCTGAGCTAACTAGTCATTGATTATGGCCGGCCCAGTAAAGGGGCCATGACTTTGGCAAAGCAGCAGGCAGTTCCTGGAGTGTCCTTATAGTCAAATGGTGGTCTTCTTAGCAGCTTGAGGAATATGTCTTCAGTCTAGACTAGGGCTTCTGGGAGCGCAGCATAGTATTTTGCTTCAGGAAACAAGATTTAGGGAACTAGATTTTAGGGATCAAGGGACAAAGTCTCGGAAATTTAGAATTGTAATGTTTTACACAGTACTAGAACATAGTATAGGACCTCAATATATTATTGTTGATTTAATGAATGAGCAGGATATGTGGAAGGGTATAGAAGAGAAGTTACATATCTGGCAATTATGCCTTACTCTCATGAAGACTGTTTGGTATCATACAATTAACTTTAATTCAGACTGATCCATTGTTATGCCAATGAATGAAAAAAGTGGCAGTTTTTTAATATTGGTCTTTTATAATAATTACTGTTTCTTTTGAGCTTGAAAAAGGATAGTGTCCTTCCAAATAGAAATAGCATATTAAAATTAGTCAAATGCCACTATACATTAATGAAAGTGTTGAATATATAGTTTAGATGCTTAAAACATGTTAAAGTGATATTATAATTACTAATCCATCTTTTTCAGTCTTAAAGGTCAGACAGCTACCAGTAGCCAGGTTTAGCAGCCGCTTTGTTAGTCCTATGCTCCTTAACCTTTTTATAATATCTATTATTGTTGAATGCACCATCCTCCATAATTCTTCACTCCCCTTTTATCCTCCAGTGAGAAAATATTAACTTCTTAATGAATATATGGGTTAATCTCTGGCCTATCCTTGTCTCTTTTGTAATTTTTCTCTACCTATCTTTTCAGGATTTAAGATTGAGGTTTCAGCTTTCTCTTTTTTGGTAGACATTTTCTTCCTAGGTGATTTAATCTGTTTTCATATCTTTACAGACATCATCCCAATCTATATCTTCTTTGGCTCTCATCTTTCCATAATTCCACAGTTCCAAATCATTACTGAACTCTTGTCATATAATTACTGCAGATGCATGTCCAAAGTAAATGTGATCTTATTATCCACTCCTAAATCTGAGTCTGTTCCTGTTTTTGTCTTAGTTAAGAGTATCACCTATTGTCTAAACTAAGAAACCAGAGTCATCTTTGACTTTTCTCTTCCTCACACCCCACATTTAATCCTTCACCTTTTGTCACTTTTTTTTCCTAAATACCTAAGGATTTCATTCTCTGCTACCCATACCCAAATATGCCCTCATACTTCATAACTCATTTTGATGGCTTTCCAACTGATCTCTGGTCTTTAGCCACCTACCCTCACCACCCACCAGAGGGGCCTTCTGAACATGTGACTTCCCAACTGAGAAACTTGTGATGGTTCCTATTCGGTCATCCTATTGTCAGACTCTTTAGCATGGTTCAAGGTTTCATCAGTTGGGATTCTTTCAAGTAATAAAACCAGTTTAAATTGACATAACAAAACTTATACACAACTGAAAAAAAATCTAGAAGGGTAGGACTAGCTTTGAAGGGGCTTGGTCGAGCAATTTATGATTATCTAAGCCTAATTCCTTGCCATCTCAGAGCCAGCTCTATCCACCAGCTCCCTGTGGATACTGCCCTGGCAACTCCAGGTTATTTCTGTTGTGGTCACAAGAAGGCAGCCAACATATGCAGCCTCACAGTCCCTTCCCAAATCAACCAGCAGAAGTGAGAGGACTGGATTCTCTTTGAAGGCCCAGTGAAGGCCCCATCTGGTCTCACTAGTTGTGTTTGGGTTATAAGCCAATCCCTGAACCCATCACTACAGCCAAACATGTTGGATATGCTGATTGGCCTGTGTATCACAGTCCTTAGCTACATGTACCAGGGCCCATACATGTAGCCGAGGGTAGTGTGTTGGGGATTCCCAAGACTTCCCCCAGTTTTGTGGTTTGCCAAGAGGACTCACAGGACTCAATGTATAGTCATACCATGACTATGATTTATTACAGCAAAACAATACCAAGCAAAATCAGAAAAGTGAAGAGGCTGTATGGAGTGAAAGTCCTGAGGAAATCAGGCACATGCTTCTAAGAGTCCTCTGCCCAGGGAGTCACATAGGACACACCTGATTCCCCCAGCATCAAATTGTGACAACAGGTATGAAATGTCTACCAAGACTCAGTGTCCAAGATTTTAAGTGGGGGTCTGGGTATTGGAGATACAGATGTGAATAAGGAAGAGAGAACACCTGACTAAGCAGCTTATTGCATCAAATTGAGTGAATCCATTTTTTATTGTTACTTGAGGATTACTAGCACTTAAAGAAATTCTTGCAAAGCTATTCATGTTTCTGAAGTTTGATTTAAATTGCATTTAAAATTTTTCAATTTAACCTAAAATAAAAAGTTTATTCATTTCTTGAATCCCCCAATCCCCAACCTCTAGCAATCACCAATCTGTTCTCTATATCCATGAGCTTGGTTTTCAAGTTGCTATTTTTTAATTAGAGAATTAACATTTCTCTATGTTAAGAAATAAGTATTTCCCCACATGTGAATTGTCAGTTCTATTCTTTAGAGTGGACAATTGAAAACAAAAGCAAAGCAAAACAAAACCATTCGGCAGGTGGCAGTGAAACTCCAAGAAGTTAATAAGTTGTCCCAGGTCGTACTGGGACAGGTATGAGTCAGACCAAGAAACAAGGTCTCAAACTACTAGTTTGCATTTAGTCCACTGCGTATTCTAAGCAGTAACTCTAAACATGTTCCATCCTTATCTTTTAAGGGTAATATGATTTACCTTAAAGTGACTCTTTAAAGTATTTTTACTCTATAACTTTGGAATGATACCAAAGGCTGGGTATTGTATAACTACTGGGACCAGAGAAGCTTCTTTGTCTTTGACTTTTTTAATTTCTGACTCTCCTTGCAGAGTTGAAAATGTACCCCTAGTTTATACCCTTATAGCTCCTTTATGTGTTAAAATTCCAATCCTACGTGCCTTTATACAACACCTCAGGGACTCATGTGCACTGGACATCCATCCTTCCTCCAGTATCCAAACTAATAATGCTTTGTATTTTTCTGATAAAATCTTGTAGTTGACAAAGTCAAATTCTCTCTTGAATTTAATTAGGCTTATACTATAACTGTTATATAAAAAAAATAATACCTAGAGGCCTAAGTATGGTCTGTTAACTTCTTGGAGTTTCATTGCCACCTGCTGAATGAGTTTTTTATTTTTATCTTTGTATATATTAAAAGTGAAATCATTACTATATAAACATTAAATTGCTATAGAACTATGACTATCATTCAGCCATTTAAAAAAATTCTCCAAGTTAATTAGAATGTTTAGTTGATTTTCATTTCATAAATTTAGTGAGAATTAGTTTAATCACTTATTCAATAATTAGGCTACAACAAAAATTATCCAGTCTCGTATCTTTCGTAAAGGCATTGGATCTTCTAAATTGTTAACTTTTATTCAACTCACATGAAAGTCAGTTCAAGCCATAAGAAAGTAAAGGAAAACCTTAGAAGTTCTGATAATCAAATTGGACTCTTTTTATATTTAATTTTACTTTTATATGTCAATGAGTTTCATCATGATATTTTATTCTAAGGATACATCAGAAAGTTATGTGATATGTATTGACATTGTTGATTGGCATACTTGAAATAAAGAGATTCTTCATTGCTGAAATAGATTAACATCTCGACTCAGGAATGTGTGCAGGCAGCTAGTAATAGTTTCCTACTTTCGTGAACCACCTTACATACTCGAGCTTATTTTTTATTCCCTTTCTGACTTGAAACAGCCAGCCTAATGAAAATGAAGGGAATGGTTGCCCTTGGCTGAAAACTCAAGTCCATTTGCTGCTGGTAACTTGCCATGAGAACAAGACAAGTCATTTTCTATGCTAGTTTCCTAGCTGTTAAGAGCTTGGACTAGGTCATCACCAGAAGGTATTTTAGTTTCAAGATTTTAGGAGGCTATGAACATTAAAATTCCAACCTTGCTTTGAAATCAAGTCTTTCATTTTATCAAGTAAGAGTTATACTGTATATAGATGTCCAGTGAAAAGCCAGTGATGCAAAGGGAGAAAATGGTCATCAAGTCTTGGTGGGGTAAAGGTGGTGGGTGCTCAAGATTTCAAGCCCTACTTGTTACCTCTCGTGATATTTAATCAGAAGAGTTCCTATCTGCTTACAGTAAGAAATCCAATGTCCCCACCAACATGTTCAAGGATCCTTGTGAACCTTTTGATGGCTTTCTAATCACCTTCTGATATGATTTCCTGATTTTATTGAATTGTCAGTCTCATGTCACCTTATTCAGCTACTTAAAATGCATTGAATCTAAATGTGGAACAGCTTTCGTTTTTATTGATATTTCCTTCCAAACGATACATTCAAGGTAATTGTGTATACCATTGCTGAAATGTTAAGATTAACATAGAGGGTTTACATCACAGCCTTAGCCCCATAAGCTACTTGTGGAATATACTAGACACTCTGATTCTTTGAAGTGGTTTGGCCACTGACACTTGAAAAGTTACAAACAGGCCGATTCCTCTGAAATCTTCCCTCCTCACCTCCCGTGCCTCCCAAAGCTCCAAATTCTTTCTACTTTATTATACATAACAATTTAGCAGCTTCTCACCCAGCTATTGGAGGTCTTCTATTCACAGCTAATGAGGGTTTTGTGTATATGGCTAAGGAGAAAGGTTTCTCTCCCTGCTTCTAGCTTACATGTATTTTTTCTTTCTGGGCAAAGTAGGATGGCAAAGTAGGGAGAAGTGAGTAGGGAGACTGAGAGATAACTTGGGAAAAGGATGTCAGGAAAGGGAGCTAGTGTCCAGTGCCCACCACCTGTAGCACCTTGTGCCAGGGGCTTTACAAGTATCATCCCAGCTAATTGTCACATCAAGCTTATGAGGTAGATATCATTAGCCTCCTTATAAAAATGAGGTAACAGGTTTGCAGAGGTTAAATAACTTGCTCGAGATCATTCTACTATTAAGTGGCAGATTGGGGCTTTGGGTACAAGCAATCTGTGCTTAGTCACTGTAAAAAACTGCTGCCTTATCCATTATGCTAGTGCCCCACCTACATTATTGTGTTTTATTCCATTATTGTGAATTATGTGCACTCTTCATTATTTTTTCCAAAGAAGAAACTTTCCCAAAGTCACAGAGTTGGGATGTAGTGGTGCCAGGAGTCCAACGTAGCTCACTCAAGTCCTAAATCTATGTGGCATGTTGCCTTTATGGGTTTTCCACTTAAAATAGTCATATACTTATACTTTTACTTGGGTTTAACAAGCAGAATTTTTTATAATGATTTCATTAAAAATTTTTTATATAATGATTCCATTTGCAAGGTTTTATAATAAACAGAGTTGATACCTAAGGATGTTTCTTTTTAAAGTTTACAGTGTGAGCAATAGAAAGAAAAGGAGAAAGAATGCATCGAAGATTAAAGAAAACACTTTCAGGTAGTCAAGGTACCATTGGGTAAGAAATATACACACTTGGGATTGTCAGGTACTAGTATTGTTCTAGTTTTGGAATTCCAAACTCATGGATTCTAGTGAGAAACATCTTACCATGTACTTCAACTTGTCAAAAATGAACTAACTGGCAAATATGAAAAAACACATTGCCATTTATGTTTACTGTTGCTATAAAAGTACTGAGTTTTCATTGTTTTGAAATTACAGTGCCCACAGAAACATTTTACACATAAAAATTACAGAATGATAGGGTGTTGTCTGTTTTTAAAGTGTAGCCTAATAGAGAAATTAAGAGAATTTAGGATCAATAGCATCAGTCAATATCCATCCCACTGGATGCCTGAATTCCTTTTTTTTATGTACCTGGCAAGTGGTTCCTAAGTTATCTCTAGTGATGGAGAGCTCTGTTTTAACTAAGGCAGGGAGGGACTTCCTTAGGAAAATGGTCTGTGCTAAGTTTTAGAAAATTCCACAGGATGATGAAATATGTTTCCTGGAAAGACCTGTTGATTTTGTTTTTTGCTTAATGAAGCAGGGGAGATTAAGTTTCTCCTGTTCTGTAGAGTTGGTTCGAATCCTTTTTAAAAGGGAGGGAATGTGGTCTGACGGGACAAGTATTGGACTTGAAGTCAATAGGCCTGTCTTGGAATCAGGAAGCTGTCCTGAACTTCACACAGTGATGGGTCTTGAGGGCCAGTTGTGTGATGCCTGAGAACCCCTTCTCGTGGATGTTCTTTGGCTCATCTCAACGGGGCTGTTTTAAGAGTTAAATGAAAATGAATATGAAAGTTTTAATAACACCACCTCATAGTTCTGTGTTCTATGATTCATTAAATTGGTGCAGACAATGCTCTAAACATAGGCAAATGAGTATAGAGTTTGGTGATTCAGATACTCTGCTTAATTATACAAGAATTGTCAAGACCTGGAGCACCTGTGGACAAGAGTTTGCCTCTGTGGGAGTGAGGGGTGGGTTCTGGTTGTCAAAGATTTGATGCCCGGAGAGGGAACACGTGCTTCAGTCTACCTGCAGACAGATCTTTCTTGTGGGTAGAAGATGCTCCCAAGTTCCCCTCTCTGAAGCTGTCTGTCCCAGATTCATTCCTCAGCCCCCAGGAACCATCTACAACATACTGACCGGTTCCCTTGAGGACCAAGGTCCTGATGTTTTTCTGGCAGGTGTATTTTGGCTGTAGTACCCCATTGACTCTGTTCATCTTTCCCAGGGTGAGACTTTATTCCTCAGCTGACAGTGATGGGCCTGCCTTTATGAGGCTGGTTCCTGGGACTCAGCCATTATTCACTGACCTGTTATCATTGGTGGCTTAGTTTTATCAACACTGTGTTCTGCTTTTGGATTGGATTCACCTCATACCAAACCACATCTTAAATAACGCCTCAGCTTTCTAAATGTCTGAAATATTATGTTCTCAAAATATGGTTCTCAAAAATACGGTCCCTGGACCAGAAGTATCAGTATCTCCTAGGAATTTGTTAGAGAGGCAACAAGTTTTGGGACCCCACCCCAGGACTACTGAATCTGAATCTCTGGGGGTAGCATCCAGCAATCTGTGTTTTAACAAGCTCTCCGAGGGATTCTGATGCACATGAATATTTGAGTGCCCGTCCTAGACTGTTTGGTTGCCCTTCTCATCTCTTCCCAGTCCTATCCTAGAGAAAAGTTTCTGCTTGGGGTAAGCTTTCACTGTATCTCTATCAGCGTGTTGCTAAAACCCATTAAAAATGTCACCATTATTTCACCTATATATAGTTTAGGTTAAGTAAGATCACCACAGGAGCCTAACAGGACATGTATTCTGGTGCTATGATTTACACCCATCTATCCTGATCTGGATTAACCAGGTACTTGTTAATAGCAAATAACACATAACACAAATAACAAATAACAATAGGAAATTGTACTTGTTAATAGCAAATAACACATAACACAAATAACAAATAACAATAGCAATAGCAAATAACACAATTCTTTTAAAGACAAAAGAAATGCTACTGGGAGTGGGGGTGGGGTGGGGAGGTGAGGGGTGGGGAGGTGAGGAGGAGGAAGGGATGGGGAGCCAGTTAGGATAATACCCTATAATACCCTATTTCACACTAAGTATAACTTTTCTGTACTTCGTTCTTTTTTTTCCCCTTTTAGTTCTGTTTTTCTTTCTTCCTACAGGAACAGGCGAGTAGTTTGATGATGTTATTAGCTAATGAAAGGAAGAGAGCACATTACCTTATTTATAGACTTTGGGTGCTAATATCTGAAAGTTTAAATGTGGAAGCTGAGGCAGGTCTTCCTGATCGCTACTTAATTTCTTCAGGAATAACTAAGTGGGAACTACAATATATCTTTGTTTAGCAGTTATGGTTTTCATTAAATTTAATTAAGTCTCCCAGAAGCTTTAAATTTAAGGCAACTTCAAAATGCAGGTGGCTTCTGTTAAGTATAATTATATTCCCTTTATAGCTGCATGGTCTGGGTAAGCTGGGCTGTCAGACTTAAAACATTTAAAAAGCTCACTGGTGCTTTGGTTTTAGAGTTCATTTCTAAGCACAGCCCACCCTCCCCACTTGTCATTCTCCCTTCTTCCCTTTTTTGCAGAAGGCTAATATGAACTTAACAAAAGCTGCCCAGTTGTGCTTATAACCCCACTAATGAGGTCAACATTTCAGAGGTTTATTTTCTCAGGATTCTAAGTCAGTCTGGTTGATCCCATTGGGGCAGATTAGGGTCTGTGAGTTCAGTAGATTTTGTGTCCAAAGAACCAAGTGTCCAGAAGGCCTGCAGAGGATGAGAACAAAAGTCTGGGGCTGCCTTAATGGCAAATACCACCTGCCAGAGTGGAAGGAGGCTTAGTTGTATTGAGCTCCCCCTTGCCTTTCGTTTAGTTCTTTTTCCTTTGAACCGAGTACATCCTTTTTACTTTTACATTTAAAAAGGAGATTGTGCATATTTGCTGTGAAGGTAGTACAATAACGTCGCAGAAAGCCTTCTGTGCTTCCCAAATGACAAACCGAGTCACCATAAGTAATTTTCTCAAGATCAGTTTTCTGAACCCTCACCCGCAAATCGAGGTGGGCTTAGGGAGTAGGAAAAGGAGGAAGAGGAGTTATTAAACGGCTTCAGTGGGCAAAACTAGTCCTTAGGGTTCTAAGATTTTCCTATGAAAAGAGTTCCTTCTCAGAGATCCCAGAACAATTGCATTTTCTGTAATTGTGCTGAAGTTTCGCATCAGCATTTTTCTCTCCTTGCTAAGAGCACAATATATCATTGCAAAGGTAATGAGAGAAGGTTGTCAGGAGTTGGATGAAGTCCAATTTTTTTTATACTCTCAATATCAACTCTGTTTTCCTGGGTCTGAACACAAATTATCTAGGTCAATTCATTTTCTTTGGAAGTAAACAATTTTCTTTTAAGGTTGCAAGCAGATTTCTCTATACTCATGCACATTTTATTTGATTCCGGCTGTAATCCAGTGCACATTTAATGACATGCATAATTGTTATTATGATCCGTGGTCATTGGGGATAAATGTCAAGCAATTGAATAAATTGTTTTAATTAGTGTTATTTTAATACAACTAAACAAACCCTATGTAAGTTTTGTTTCTTTTTGATAGTTGTTCAGTATCTATAATCAGCCTTACTATAATCAATTTTTCAGCTTTATCAGTTTTCCTGCTATCCATTCAAAATAAAAACATTTCTCTCCAATTCGGGATTGAATATGAACTGGATGTTAGATATTAAGGGACTTTATTAAGGGTAGCAATGGCGTGGTTACATAGGAAAATGTTCTTATGTTATAGAATGCACACTGAATTAGGTCAGATTGAAGTAATACGATAGTTGATTATATTATTCTCTCTACTTTTGTGCATTTTTTATCATTTTCATGGTAAAAAGTTAGTCCCCTCATAGATGTGCATGCTGTAATGCAAAGCTACTGCATCTGATCCACCTAAATATCAGGTCCCAGTCATGGTTCTCTATTAAAGATGGCAGTCACTGCTGGTTCATCCACACTCCCTTTTAAGGAATCTCCTCTGTCTTGATATATGCTGAATTTTAGGTCATAATCTCTTCTACAACACCCCGACTTCCCAGACACAGCAGGTTGAGGTAAAAGGCACTTCTGTGGCCTCAGACCTAAGCTGTGTTTTTCAGTTTTGTTTACAAGAAGCCCCTCATTTAGGGGAATCACTGGACATTTGCGTGAGCAATGAAGGCCATTAATAGAGTGAACTGCCACCCTCTGCCCAGTGTGAAAAGACGAGCGAGGAAGCCTGGGAAATACTAGGGCTACTCCCCAGTTCTTGTAGCAATCAGAAACACCCCCACTTGGCCAGTCAGGCCCAGGAGCCTAGCTCTGGGAAATTGGTGCTGGGGTGGGTGCGGATAAGAGATGGGAAAGGAAAAGGAGTGCTGTCTGCATTCAGGCTGAGGCTGCACAGAAAGTCGGGATATTCACGTTGGGGAAGGAAGGGCTCCAGTGCCTGAGGCTGTGTGGAAGGGGTGCCACTTTCCTCTGGCTCATGCCTCCCACCTGCCACATGCCCTCCATTTCCGGAAAATGGTTCTTAAGTGCTCCCTACAAATTTGCCCTCCATCTACTTGCCGATGGCAAAAATACTTGTAAGGGGAGAACACATTTGAATCTAATCAGTGATAAAAATGTATAAAAGTAAACACCTGGTTGAGATGAAGCAGTGGAATTCATTTACCCTAAAGTATAATCAGTCAACAAGAGTTAAGTGGTGATATGAGAGCTTTTCCTAATGAGAGGGGAAGAGATGGTGGAGATTGTGCCTGAGAAGCAGGAGAGGCTGCTCCTGAAACTCTTGTCTGTGTGTGGACTAACCAAGGCCTTTCTCACTTCTGTGGCCTCTGGTGCCTAAGGCAGGGAAGACCCAGAGGGGAACCCTAAGGTGCGCTTTTGAAGTAAGAAGACTCTGTGTTCTATTTGGCTGGTGGAAATCAGTTTCATTGCTCTGCAGTATGAAGTTTCCCTTTCTCCAAATGTGACAAGGGAAGAGGCTTCAGAGCTTCAGAAAAGGCAAGTGTAAATTAGGGAGCTAAAACTAAAGAATGGTAAGAATGGCTGACACATGTTTTTCATGTACTTAGTTGCTAGAATGATCACCTCATTTTGGATATTGTAACAACTGAATTTTCTTCTCTGACTCTTTTATTTAGACACTGGGTCTCCACAAGTGAAATAGGTGAGCCTATGATTCCTAATACAGGATGGTTTTACTAGTACCTTTAAATCCTTGCCTTTTGCCATAAATTAATTGTAGTTGTTAATATGCTTTGGCATTGTCTTAAATCGTTGTATTAGTTGTGAGAAGATAATTCAGAAAGGTTTTTTTTGTTGTTCATTCTAATAAAGATTACCCATGACTGCTCTCTGATCTGTCTCACATACAGTATTAGACATAAGGTAATCAGTGCATAACTTTGCTCCATGAGCGCAGTAACAGTTCTTTATGCAGACCTCCTTTATGCCAGGGACTCTAACAGAACCTAAGATATATTTTAAGTGCATTTGTAAATGGCTTGGAATGAGAAGGAATAAATTAAGCTGACTATAAGGGGGATGTGAGTCCCAGACACATTATCGCCTCTCCTGACCTTATGCTATCTCTACTGCAGTTATTAGCTCATTGAGGACATGTTTTTGCCTCTCTGAATTGTTCACAAGCTATTAAAGTATTTGCAATAGTAGAAGCTAATATCAGATATTTCCCCTCCCTATGAATTTGGAGATGTTTTAAAATGTACAGGGACTCAATGAATTGGTAGTTAATTCTGAACTCTTAAAAGGTCTTGTGCTTTAGAGGAATCATGACCTAGTGAGAAGTTTTCATCTGCTTTCAGAAAATGCTCCAAATTTTTTTTCATCGGCTTTTATCAGAGTTATAAGGTATATAACAATAATTCCGTGATACTGAGACAAGGACAACAACAGTCTAGCAGTGAAGAAGAGGGAGCCTGGAAAATTCTGAAAATCTAGGCAAGGGAGCAGGGTCAAGAATCCAGAAGGCAAGAGAATCAGCAGGAATGACTTTAGCAAGTGATTACATAACCTGTGATCTCTAGAGTTGGTGCAAGCTGCAAAAGGGTTCTTGAAAGTTTTAGCAGTTTTTCTAATCTGTTTAATCTTTGAAGTTGATATGTGTTGAGAAAAGTTGATATCTTTCCAGAGGTTAATGCCCAGGGATTTATGCAGTGGTTTTGAAATTGTGATCGTGGAACTAGCTGCATCAGCATCATCTAGGTACTTTTTAGAAATGCAAATTCTTTGGCCCAGAACAGATCTACTGAATCAGCAGTCTATTTTAACAAGTTTCCTGGTGATTCTGATGCATGCTCAAGTTGGGAAGCCACTAGTCTACATGCCTTCAGCAACTGGAACATGGGGTTTTTAGAAGAACACTTGGCGAGGTGATGAAGATTAGAGCTTGGTTTGTAACCTCTCAGTTAGTGAATGAGTGAATAGGAGGTTGAGTTTTGTGGCTAAAGTTGGCCACAAACCCAACAACGACATTTCTTATTTTAAAAATCTGGGCGATATCTTTGCCTCTTTAGTAGAAAATACTCTTCAATCTAAGAAGGAAAGTACTGACATAAAAAAAAAAGGGAAAAGGGCGATTCTGGGAAACACCAAGACACACACCTAATGGTGATTCACTTAACAATATGAAAATTGCTGTGCCCCAAAGGAAACTTTATTTGATGATATTAAATGAAATTTTATCCAAATGAAAGCATATAAAAATTAAATATGGATGGATAATTACCATGAAATTGTTGAATTTCAATAAAGATGATTTTCATTTGCAGAAGTTACATTTTTAACCAGCTTAGAGATTACATTAGAAGAGGAAAGAGTCATGGGATTTTTAAGTCATTTAGCCTTGGATGAGTTATGAAACAGGTCCATGATGAGAATCAAAGAGTATTAAGATTGAATGTGAAGCCCCTCTTGCAAATCATTGTACACATCAAGTTGTTCCTCAGATTAAGCTTAATTCATTTGGTAATGTAGGGAACTCCAACTGGAGTATGGAATTTTATGAATATTTTCCTTCATCAATGTAATCAGAATTTATTAAGTGTCTGTGGTGTGAACAGAAGGGTAATAATGTTCTCTTCCTTTCTCTAACATTCAGAAGAATCAGCTACATTCATAGGAAGGGTGGGTAAACTTCCTATGAATAATATCTATGAATAATACTTCCACAGAATAATACCAAAATGAAAAGGATACAAAATTAAAAACAAACTTTACTGCAAGCCAAACTCAAGGCTTTTGAAAATGAGAACCTTTATAGACACGAAGGAGAAACCATATAAGAAACTAAAAATATCACCATGGGGATGCCTTACCTTTGGGATATGGGGATCTTAGTTGTCTAAAATTACCCCTTCCCTGTTATGGATATTATATGCTAAGCTAATTTTTCCTTATTGAGCATCCTTTTTTGGCCAGATAGTTTCCCTATCACTGTCCTGACATGGCGAAGACTGAAATTATTTTTTAGAAGGCTGGCTGAAATATCAGACACTGACTAAAAATGGATTCCTCAATTCCTCAAATATCCACTGCATAATATCCCACTATGTTTTAGAAATAAATCGTGAATCAGATTTCCCTGTGTCATTTTATAAACAATAGTCTTCTGAATCTTTTTAATAAAATATATACTTTCTGCTACTAGAGAGCTAGACAAAAATGGGGTAATATATCTTTCTTGGCGCTCTAGTGAGGATTATTTTATGTAAATGTTCTTTTTAACAAATGAAGCTTCAGGGTAAAGTCCATTCAGCAACACCTATGGGGAACAAATGATAAGCAACAAACCATAATCAGAAATGTAATTAGAAAACAAGGCTAGCTTTTAACTTAGAGCTTGTTTTTAACCTTGTTTTTAACCATAAACTCGTCCTAGAAGGCTGGAGATTATGTGTGTGTGTGTGTGTGTGTGTGAGAGAGAGAGAGAGAGAGAGAGAGAGAGAGAGAGAGAGAGAGAGAGAGAGAGAGAGAGAGAGAGAGAGAGATATCTAACTAGGCAAAAGTACCTCTTCCCATAGCAGGCCAGCCAAAGTCTTTGTAATTTACAGCAAGGGACCCTGTTATTTACAGTACCAGGCCAGTTCCTAACAGGTCACAGACCAACACTGGGCCATGGACTGG
Organism: Pteropus vampyrus; assembly: GCF_000151845.1. Lineage (NCBI taxonomy): Eukaryota > Metazoa > Chordata > Mammalia > Chiroptera > Pteropodidae > Pteropus > Pteropus vampyrus. Next base: position 3,856,386 of record NW_011888820.1, read on the forward strand.
TACTTGTCTGTGGCCTGTTAGGAACTGGGCCTCAGAGCAGAAGGTGAGCGGCTTCATCTGTATTTGCAGCCACTCCCCAGCACTAGCATCACTGCCTCAGCTCCACCTCAGATCATCAGGCATTAGAGTCTCATAGGAGCACTGGTCTCTGGTGCCAAAAGGTTGGGACTATTGACTTACAGTATGGGAAGAAAACATTTATTATATTTAAAAAATGAGGATATAAGAAATTAAGACATTAGAGGGCAGAATGTAGGAATAAATATTAAAACAAGAGAAAGATGTAATATTTCACTATAAGCCAAGTGTTTCCATACATTATTTCATATAATCCTCATGACAGTGCTTAAGGAGTAACATCTCCATTTTACAGATGAAGTATAGAGGGATCAGGAATATCCTCAAGATCATGGACTAAAAATAGGGATTTATTTCAGAAATCTTAACAAAGACCCAAATATTTGGTATTGGGATGGTAAAAATCCAGGCAATGCCAGAGGCCTGGCGTGGTAAATAGTTGATAACATGTGCAAGCCAACCTGGACACTTCCTAATTTACTGCTCCGGCCTTTGCCCTCCATACTCCCAGGGTTAATGGATTACAATCTCAGGAGACTGCCTTCTCTCAATGTTACTTCTTCCTGACTTTACAGGTAAAATCTTGGCCAAGGGACTTGTTCAAAGGTGGTGGATAAAAGTCCAGTATCCAGTATAAGTGACTCTTATGACTCAAAATAGAGATACAAATAACTTAACTAAAAATGGGCAAAGAATTTGAATAGACATTTCTTCAAAGAAGATATATGTATCCTTGCCAATAAGCACATGAAAAGATGCTCAACATCATTAGTTATTAGGGAAAGGCAAATCAAACCCACAGTGAGATGCCTCTTCATACCTATTAGGATGAGGAGAAGTTGATATTCATTTTTCTGATGAGAATGTAAAATGGTATATCCACTGTGGAAAAGGTTGGCAGTTCCTCAAGAAATTAAACATGGTTTTTCCCATGACCCAACCATTTGACTCTTAGGTGTATACTCAGAAGAACATATGTCCACACGAAACTTGTACATGAATTTCATAACAGCATTATTCATAATAACCCTAAAGTGGAAACTCAAATGTCCAACTAATGAGTGGATGAACAAAATATGATATTGATATATTGTAGAAAGGGAGAGGCACTGATATATGCTGCAATGTGGATGAACCTTATGCTAAGTGAAAAGCCAGACATAAAAGGCCACATATTGCATGATTCCATTTATATGAAGTATCCAGGATAGCAAACCCATGGAGACAGCAGATCAGTGTTTTCCAGAAGCTGGGGGAAAGAAGGGAATGGGAAGTGAAAAAATAAATCGTACGGGCACTATTTTGGGAGTAATGAAAATGTTCTGGAGTTAGTGATAATAGTTGCACATTCTTGTGACTATACTAAAAACCACTTGTATGCCATAAAAAGATGAGTTTGATGGTATATGAATTATATGCCACTAAAAACCATTTATATCAATAAAAATAGAGTAACAAAATCAAAAGCTGGGTTTTTTTAACTAGATAAATGAGATTGACAGACTCTAGAAAAATGATGAGGAAAAAGAAAATAAAATCAGAAATGATACAGAAAGAAAATGACCAAGTAAATACAGATACAGCAGGAATGTAAAAAAAAGATTACCATAACATTCTATGATAACATGAACTTGATATATTGGGATCGATAATGTATCCAGCCCCTACTTTCAAATTGCTGTGGGCTCAAGTTTTTATCTTTTCTGGGCCATTGTGGGGTTCTGGGGCTGGTGTGTGGAGCAATAGCAGGCAACCTTTGAAGAGGCCTCAAAAGGAGCAGCAGTCCCTTTAGCCCAAATCTGCAGCATTGGGAAGGAAATTCCTGGAATTGCTGCGAGTGACCTGGAAGTTTTGGCCAGCCTTCGGTTCCAGAATTATCTATATTTAAGCCAGTCTGGACAATTACCACTAGATGGCATCACATTGCAGCTAACTGGGATAAATTTGAAGTACACGACTTTGCAACTCTTAGCCCCTGGTTGTAGAGGCTCATCCTGGGCATTTCGTAAACCTCATAATTAAACATCTCTTCATGTACATGGCTGATTTTTTTTGGTTTGCACTCTGCTTATGGGTTCTACTTTACTTTGAATAACTATATGCAAATGAAATGGATACATTCCTTGAAAAAGATAAAATGGCAAAAGAAGCATCAATATAGAAGAATAGTACCATATATAATAAATACATTGAAGTGGCACTTGACAACTTCCCCAACCTAAAACCCCAGGCTCAGATCGTTTTACAGGTACATTCTACCAAACTTTAAGAAACAGTTGATTCTTAACTCATACTAGATATTCCAGACAATGGAAGAGAATAAAAACTGCCCAGCTTATTTTATGGATCTAAAATAATAAGATTCAGAATGTGTGTGTGGCTGTACCCCTCTGCCAGAATGTGCGGCTCCCTCAGTACCAGCCAGACTTTGAAGACTGGATGACACCTGTGCCCAAAGGTGTGCCACAAGGGTGCCAGGTCTTTCCTTCTCCCTTCTTCTCTCTACCTCCCCAGCAGATGAGCTCTCTGCTCCGCATTAGAAACCCTGGATGGTGGGTGGGGACTGAATGTCACGCCAGGACCTCCTGGTTGAAAGTACCTTGAAGCACAGAGAAGGGGAGTGCACCTCTGAAGGTGAGGCTGACTGGGAGATGAAAAGAGCACCTGAAGACTGGGAACCACCAGATGTCAGACTTGGAAGTGACCACAGAGATTACGCTTTCTGGGACACTGCAGACATCTCTCTGACCAGGCTGTGTGAGAGCCCCTTTTCCTGAGGTAAGGTGGTAACTACCTGGTAGCCACGCCACCCTTGGACGGTTGAGTCAGAAAGTCCTTCCTTGGACTGATTTGAAAACTGCTTCCCTGGGGCGTTCCCTGAGAACATGATGCTTGAGCTGCTAAACTGGAAAGGTGGACACAACTGGCTGGGAAGAAACTGGGATTTCAGATCTGTGGTGCTTAGGTTACAGTTACAGAGTGCTGACTATCACACACTGGGGAGGTGCTGACTATCACACTGGGGACTTGAAGCTGATGAAAGACAGACCAAGACAGTGAGGGGTCCTGACCAGAGTGGCCAGTGGCAGCTGGGTTAGCTGCTTTGCATACAGCCACTGTTGCTGTTATACAGGATATGAATGTGTTGGGAAAATCCCATATTAACCAGAGGCTTCTCTGTTATACTGATATCATTTCTTTATCAGTCCATATATAGGAATTCCTACAAGAAAGACCATATCCAGGAATTAATTTATCCAAGAGTATATACACACTCTATGGAGACAAGTTTAAAATATAAATAAAAGACATAGAAGATGATCCAAATAAATGGAGAGACAGTCCATGTTCTTGGGTGAGATGACTTAATATGATGAAGATGTTAATTCTTCCTAAATTATCTATAATTTCAATTCAATCCAAATAAAAATTCTATTTGGATTTTTTTGATGCACTTGATAGCCTTTACTCTAAAATTTATACAGAATAATGAAAATCCACAAATAGTAAGCCAATCTCTTTTTTAAAAAATTGAGGACATATAACAGATCTACCCTTTTAAACAAATTTTTCATTGTACAGTATTGTAAACTATAAGCACAGTGTTGGCTAGTAGATCTCCAGAATTTCTTTATAGTAAGCCCATCTTGAAAAAGAATAAGTGGGGTAACAGTCCCTGGCAGATATTAAGGTATACTACAAAGCCGTAGTAATAAAAACGGTGTCATATTGGTGCAAGGACAAATGGATCAATGAAACAGAATAGAGAGCTCAAGAACAGACTCATATCAACCAGAAATTAATATAAAGGTGACACCAGAAGTCAGTAGGGCAGGGAAGGAGAGGAAGGATCATCGTAGATGCTATTGGAAAAACAGACTCATCGAATGAACAAAAATAAGATTGATCTTGTCATAATACCACATCCAAAGGTGGATTTCAGAAATTAAAGAGCTAAAAGCGAAAGTAAAGACTATACAATTATTAGAAGAAAATGTTGGAGAAATTTTTTGTGACCTTGAGGTTGGGAATGATTTATGAAATAAAACTTCAAAAGTAAAACTCATAAGAAGAAAAGTCAATTTTGATTATGTGTGGGCAATGTTATCACAAAGATTAGAATAAATAAAGTGGCTAATGCCAACAAGGGACTATTATCTGGAAGACACAGAGAACTATTGCAATTAACAAGAAAAAAAAGTACAAATGCTGGTAGAAAATGGCAAAGCATAGGAAAAGAACATTTATAGAATACACAAAATTTTACAAGAACATATACAAATAAAATAAGTGTTTGAAATAAAGAGCTTTTAGGGGAAAAGGAGATGAAAAAGAACATTAAAATGAGGAAGAGGAAACTACATTGTTGCCTATGAAGAGGGAGAGATGCTAGTGAGCCGTGGGGCTTACAAAATACACGTGTGGAGCAAACAAAGAAGTTAATGAATAAATAAATGAGAGGAGTCTGTGGACCAATGAACAACTGAGTATCATTATCTTAGTCTTTTCCAAAGGAAACCCAAAAAGATAAAAAGTTGGAGATATCTGTCTCTTTTAAACTTCAAGCCCGCTCTCCTATCCTAGTTTTATCCCTGAGACCATGTAAACATCTTCCCGTTAGATAAGTAGTAACCCTAGAGGCCGTCTAGATGATCGCCTGATGTGTACAGAACATCTGGCACAGAGTACAGACTCAAACACTAACTTCCTCTTCTCTATTTTAATGTTTTCTTTTTCATCTGCTTTTCCTGTAACAGTTCTTTATTTGAAACGTTTAAGAATTCCTCACCGTTGGAGTCATTCTCCTCCGTTTATCTCTTTTGACGTGTGGCCACCTTAGTACTCTCCGGTAGGCCTGTCTCCCGAGTATACCTCTTTCTGAAATCACATGTCAATGCAGCCTGGGAGAGCAGCAGCAGTGTGGGCAGCCACATCACCCTGATGACTCTTGTTGAGTCACTGCCCCCAACCCTCCATCTCTACTTGGAAATCTGTCATGTAATGCATGCTGCTCTCCTTGTGCAGTTCCTTCTTAGCCCTAAGTAGAAGATAGCCCTAAGTGGATACCTATTGGATTTCATTTTGTTAAATTTGGCCTTGAATTTGCTCTCGGACTGTCAGTTGTGCTATCAAAGAAGTTCCTGCAGGTTTATATCACTCCTGAAGATATACATCTTGTGCAGATTTCCAAGGCCATTGTGGGCAGACCCAGGACAATCTGGTGGATGTTACAGGAAGGCAGCTTGAGCCTCAGCGTACGGGAAGTCCTTACAATCAGAACAGTCTAACATGGAATAGATTTCCATGGAAGGTACTGAATTCCTTGTCACCAGAGGTGTGCCAGACGTGGCTGCTTGATCAGAGCGGAGGTGGTGACGTCCAGCCTCTTGTCATGTTAGGATCATCTGGGAAGTCATTTAAACCTCCCAGTGCTGCCCCCTTCCCTCAGATATTCTTATTTAATTGGTTTGACATGAAACTCGACTTCAGATTTTTTCCTTAAAGCTCCCCAGGCCATTCAAATGTGCCCCCATAGCTGAGAGAAAAAAAATCAAAGCCCAGGTTAAGGAAGTCGGGTCTGACAACCTGAGGTTCTTACTTTTATCTTAGCAACAATATTATCTGAACTTCCTATTTGGTATAAAGCTTGGGTGCTTTTTGATGCCGACCTCTCTTTCTTTTCAGGTTTTCTTTCAGTCAGACTCCCTCCCTCGTGTCCACCTGGAGCGTCTTGGTGGCAGGAAGACGGCCGCTGCTCCTGCTCCCGTTCTTACCCTTGGTGCTGGCCTGTTTTGCTCCCCTTGAAATCGATTACCCTAAAGTGCTCTCTTAACCTCTGCACGCTGGAAATCATAGCGCTTTTTCCAAAGGGACAGTTTTCTGTAGAATTGGCCATTTAAATTGCAGCACAAGATTGAAGAAAACACATTTAACTGTGGAAAGGCCATTGACAGTAGCCGTAAGTGTACATTTTCTGTTTTGGGTCCATATATTGAAATGGTTTAGAAAACTCCAGATTCTCTTTAGCTTGGACAATTGGAAAAGATGTTAAGGAATGATGACACGGGACTGCATCTAGGGGCACTTGTTAATTATCCGCATCCTTCAGGGAAAAGGATGAGGTTGAGGGGAAAAGAGGATTAAGGGAAGAGAAATCAGCCGTAGAATCCCAGCCTGTAATGGAAGTAACTACCTGACGTGCCCTCATCAGAGTCTACTTCCAGGTTTCTTTGCAAAGTGAACTTACCATGAAATTTGAGTCCTCAGATGCCCCTTTTCCTCTGTCCTTTTCAGACTTCCTGTCTGCTCTGTCCATCTTTGTAGCTCCCCCGAGGCAGATGGGTAGGTAGGCTGGCTCTGCTGTGACTCAGTGCCATTTTATAGAGGTAATCTTTACGTCTCTTGCCTCCTATCAGGAAAAAGATCAGGGCTTGACATTACAATAGGCCTCCTTAAATAACTATGAGAGAGTAAAAGTTCACTAAAATATAATCAGTTGCTTCTAGGTGAATAGTAACAATTCTTGCTCTAAAACCTTAACCTTCCAGCCATTAAAATGTTAAATGTGAACGAGATAGACCCTTTTGTTGCCTTAAATAAATACCTTCCTTTAATTTTTTTTTTTTTTTTCTCGAGTAAAGTATCCCAGTTAGTTTCATGAATTCCTGTCCTTAACCTGACAGTTGGCCATATTTACTCCTTTCTAAATTTTTATGCTGGGTACAGTGGGGGATCTTCGGAGTGCATTTTTTAAGACATGAAGAAAATTCTGTTTGTCTATTGCTTCGCAAGTGAGTGCTCCTGTTTTTGCCCAGTGGGCTTCGTTCAGCTAAGGCTGCAGTGTGATCCTCTCCATTCAGCCATCTCTTGGCCCTCCTGGAGCCAGTTACTGTGGCTAGAACTTTGGATGAGGAGGAGGAAAACCTGAAGGATGGGACCAGGGGCTTCTTATTCACGGAATTTAACATTTCCTTGGGCTGATAGAGAACAGAAGTTTGTGTTTATGTAGATCATTTTTAATTCATTTTTTTTTTTTGGGTGAAGAGGGCATAAAAATGATGCTCACATCAAATAGAAGTTCTAGGCTTCACCCGTGTGTTCTTCAGCACAGTTGGCTGCCATGAGGTGTCAGCAGGTGTCTAGAGCAGTGGTCCCCACCCTTTTAGGCACCAGGGACCAGTGCTCCTATGAGAATGAAGTGCCTGATGATCTGAGGTAGAGCTGAGGCGGTGATGCTAGCGCTGGGGAGTGGCTGCAAATACAGATGAAACTTCGCTCACTCAACCGCCGCTCACCTGCTGCTGTGCAGCCCGACTCCTAACAGGCCATGTCAGGTACCAGTCAGCGGCCCGGGGTTTGGGCACTCCTGGTCTAGAAAAAAAAAACACCATAATGGTTGCCCAAGTGGGTGAGGAGTTTCAGTAATGGCCTAGCTCTAATTGACACCCAAAAGGGCTGGGGATGGGTACCTGCTAGAGCTACAAGCAGTTCTTAGCAGTTCTGGGATCTCTTATGAATCATTCGCATGACTGTAAGAACCAGGCTTAGCAGCTTCTTCATCAAGGACCAGTGCCCTGTGGCCTGGTGGAGGTTGACAGTGTTGGATGGCCATGTGACAAATACACCACCTTCCTTGAAGCTTCTGGGAGCCTTGCCTCAGGGGAGGGTGCAGCTACCACCCTAGAGAAATGGAGACTATTATTACCACTAGGAGGAATTGTGGTGTCTTGGCCCACATTCCAGTAAGAGGTCTTTAGACCAACACAGCTACCTAACCTCTGGGTCCTGGCTACCTGGAACTTTTGGTTAAATTTGAAAAATGACCAAACAAGAGCACACATGTAAATTAAGTCCTATTAAATACAGCTGCCAGAAATCATGTAGCAGGTATGATGGACATGAGTTTTATTAATGATATAATTTTAAACTACTTTAATTCAGCTAAAATTGCACCAGACCCATTTGACAAATAAAGAGATTACGAGAATAAATAATGCCTTGATATGTATTTGCCTCTCATCTAAGTAAAGTTTCATGTTTATATGCCAGTCACTGATCTGTTCTAGCTATCATTACCATCAGTTCAAACAGTCCTGCAACTTATGTTTTTATTTTCATTTTACTTGCTCTTGAAAAAAGTGTGCATACCTTTGATCTGGACTCCGGTGGTCTTAAACTTGCTCAGCCTCAGATCCTTTTCCTGTCTTATGCTAGATGTGTTCTCTGTCATAAAGGCGCTGAGCCGTGAAAGCTGTTGTTCACTGGCTTCTCACTGAATCCAGCCAGTGGAGGCACTGATGAGACACTGGGGGGAGGTAGCAGGTAGGGAGAAGGGAGAAGCCCTTCCTCCTTCTCCGCCTTGGGCTGATTCTCTCACAGCAACTGAATTTATCCCATAGCTCCAACTCCCATTTTACGGGCCCACCATGGTTCCAGCCTTTGTCCGCTGGTGGACTCTCCTGAGTCCCAGCAATTCGGCCTAGACGTGGTATTGGCTTCCTGTTGTTGCTCATATCTGGGTTACCATATCATGCCATTTGGCTCTAGCTTCTCTATTACCTGTGTAACTCATTCTGTGTATTAAATCTCCTCCATTATAAATACTTGCAGCAGTACATAATCCTCATTGTGTAAAGAAGGAATTTGAAGTCCAGAGAGATTAAAAATGTGCCTTATAAGGCTATCTGGAAGTCAGACTTCTAGCATTTCAATCACTGACAATGCCATTAAGAATCCAGAAGTAAGAAAATGATAGTTTCTTTAATGTGAGTGCCTATCAAAAAATCCTTGCACTAATGCCCATGCATCAGCTCCTGTAAGCAGACTGGACTTATACTCAACTTTTTAATTCATTTTTAGTTTATTTTTGTGTATGGTGCAAGATAGTCTAGTGTTACTCTTTTGCATATAGCTGTCCAGTTTTCCCAACACCATTTATTATACATCATATATTCATTTCTTAGGCCAGAGCTGTGTCGCATAACTATAGCACCCCACAAGGGAAGTTGGGAAATATTTTTTGTTTGTTTGCTTGTTTTAGCTGAACACATTACAGTCTGAGTTCTGCCACTGAGGAAGGAAGGAAGGAAGGAAGGAAGGAAGGAAGGTAGGAAGGTATTCTGTAGGAAACCAGTAGTTTCTGCCCCACTTGATTTTCATTTCTGGAAAATCTTGAGTCTATGAAAGCAAAGTGCCTTTTGATAATATAGATGGTAATCAGGCCTGAGGAAGAGGCAGCTAACATTCAGCCCTTTGGCATAGTTTGGGGAGGAATTTCTGCTATTGGAAAGGGAAAGGAAGAAAAAAAGATGAGGCTCTATTAGTAAGTATATCCTATGATTAGAATCTCTTGGTCTAAGCTAGTATTTTCACTAAACAGATAAGGAAATTGAGGCCTAGAGAACTTAAGCCTTCTTACTGCAAGTATTTAATTGAGCACCTAGAAGTGTATATTGTAAGTGCTTGGGATTCATTAATGAACAAAACAAGAGTTCTCAGGCATTAGTAGATTAAGGCCCTACCTGCAGGGACAGGATGGGAACTGGAATCCAGGTGTCTTAAGTGCCCATTGCTATATTGCTCAGGGCCAAAAGTACTATAGCTTTAAGGTTACTTGAAATTCACATAAGGTAAATATTTTGATTGAAAATCATCATAAGTTTGTCTGGTTGCTTTGGGAGGTGTTGGGAGATTCTGAAACAATCTTCTTCTTGCTTTGTGAATCTAATTGACCTTCTGGTGAAATAATACTCGCTGACTATCTCTCTCTCATTTCCGAACCCTCGACCTTGTCTTTTTTGTTTGTTTGTTTTTTATCTCCTCTTAGATTTTTTTCTGCATTGCAAATGGGAGTGAGCCAGAGCAGTCTCATCACTCCTTTCAAATAATACTTTGAAGGGAAATATCCCATTTGGATGAAAATAGGTAGATATCTAGTTCTTAGGGATTTGCTTCAAGTGGACAAGTTATTTTTGAACCAAATGTAAAAAAAGTAATGAGAGCTATTTTTAACAACCATATCTAAATGTTCATAACAAAACATTATTTTTTACATTCATTTTGGAAAGATATCTTTCTAATGATGCTGCCATTGATTAAAACACTTTGGAATGCCTCCTATCCTACTGATTTCAGGATCACTTAATAAGTCACAAAAGAAATTTGGTGTCATTACTTTATAAGAAGACCCCAGTTGATCAAAATACCATTTTTTGGAAAGAACACTTACTTTATTTTCCAGATCTGGCTCTGAATATCTTTGTCAGTTCTCACCGCTGAGGAGATTTAAAAGTCTATGTCACAAACTAAAGACAATTTTTAAAAAGGTGTTAAAAAAATATTTTGAGTAATGACGGTATTGTTGGAGTAATGTCATATATTCCTATACTCCCAAGGTGTCTGCTTGGAAAAGGTATAAATATTTTGGCAGGTATTGAACCACCTATTCCATGAATAGTTCAAATACATAATCAGACACTCTTTTTTATTTAAATCTAAGCAAATATTTTGGATATCAAATTTTTGAATAGGGATAGCTTATATCTCATTATTTTAAATGGGAAAAATTGTAAAGCATTTTTAGCCCACTCAAAAACACAAAACGATTTTACCCTCAAATCACTAAATTACTCTTACGTACCTATAAAACAGTAAAGTTTTCTGGAACCACAATTTCAAATATTTTTACAAGTTTTTCATGCATAAAAAAAAATATAGACTTGGCAGATAGAGTCACGTGCATGGCCAAGTTTATGACTTTCACAAGTTTACTTCTCTTCATGTGCCTCTCCACGTTTCCCTTTTATTCTAATATATGGGCTCCTCCATCCCTCTTAGACCTGATTTCTTCACAGGCATTTCTACCTGTCTACTCTTTCAGTAGATTTTTCTCTTAGTAATGTGAGGGAGGTGACGGTGATAATATACAATACTGTTGATCAGAGTACACAAGCCCCTAAACCATCTCAAGAACAGCTTAGAGGGGACTTTTTACTAAGGCTTTTGTGCCACCTAAATGTTTTCTCTGGCATGCATAAGAAGATTTATTGAAGCAATTTTTTATTTGAATAGTGAATTTTATAGAAACGCTTTGGTAAATTGTTAAAGTAGACCTTCTGATGGTAAGTGGTTAGCAAGTGATGAAACCTGTGTAAAGTAGCTTGTGTATTTACTTATCTGATACATGGCAACCGACTACCAATTCATTAGCATATCAAATATGTTTTGTACTATAGAAAAATTTCAATATTTCTTTGGAATTAATATTTAAACTTTTTGTTTTGGCATCTGGAAAGAATTGCCTGAGTAACATTTGCCACATGATTCATAGAACTTTTTATTTTATTATTATTTTTGGATTGATAGTCTGGTTTTTTTTTCTGCTCAGCGTGCTCTTTGTTGAATGAAGGGAGAAATTTCTATGGATGTAACCTGATCTTCCAAAGCTGACTTGTGGAATTATCTTTACTCTAGACTAATTAATTAGATAAGCGTTTCTCAGATTGGTATTTCCTGAAACAGCATTCTGGGAATTAATAGATGTGATTAAAAAAAATGTTTTATTGTAAAATAAGTATGGAGGACATAGGTGCCTTCTTTGGAGACCCACAACTTAAGAGAACATATTAATGACTGAGTCTTGTAGATAAAACAAAGAAAAGCAAAACAAAAAAATCTAATTAGCTTTCTTCCATTAATAGGTCTCATTTTTAAAAATGAAACACTTATTAATATCTTTCAGAACACCAGTTTTGGAGACATTCCATGAAACCAATAGTTTATTTCTTTCACAGATTGAAGAGCCTGTTCTAGAATTTGATGGAGTTAAGAAACATTTTACGGTTATACGTCTGCATTTCCCAGCTCTTAAAAATATTCTAAAGAAGTTAAATCTAATGCTAGACACCAGAATTTGGCAAGGACCAAATGACGTAGAAGTTGGCAAAATGTTATGCTGTAATAATTAAAAGAGTTTTTCCATGTTAAGTAAGCACAGATCATTTTCAGAAAGGGCTGAGAAGTATTTGTTTAGACTTCTAATAAAAATTAAAGAAAATATAATTATAGTTTACACAAAGTGTATTTCAAACTTTGAATAATTTCTCTAGTGATATTATATAACTGTAGTATTTGATCCACTACTTCAAAAAAATATTTATTGCTGCAATGAAAAAGGGAGAGATATTTGCAGTAATACTGTTAGTGTTATTTTACATTAAATTCAGCTAATCTCAAATTGTTTATTAGCAGAGTCAAGTTAGTATACCAGGAGCAGATGAAATGGAAACTTTTGGAACTGAATACTAAAGATCGCCATGAGAGCTGGTCTTTCCTTCTGGAGTTTCTGTACAGCATCATGCCTCAGAATTCCCTCTCTCCCCCGACCCTACCATGCTGTCCTCCCTGTCTATGCGCATTGAAATATTGTCCAAAGCTTAACTTTTATCACAGATGTCACCTCCTCCATGAAGCCTTTTCTGATTTCCTACTGTTTGTTATTTCTGTCTTTAGACCCATAACACTAGGAGTTACCTACTATGACATTTATACTCTGCCTCAATTATCATATTTGTTTTTTGTCAAAACACTCTCATGTAACCCACACCCACATTGAAATCCTTGATTGCAGCTCTTGTACTTAGCCGACATGTGGCTGGTGTCCAATATTTATGAATTAAATACTGAAAAAAAAAATCCCAAACACCCAACTGCTTTCTATTTGTACTCTCATATGAAGAGCATTTGGTAAAAACAAAATAGGCATCTGAGGATAGGCCCCTTAGTGTTTTGTTTTGGAGTTAGTATTAATGGTCTCACCAGGACACCAGTTTGTACCCAAGAAAGAACTTAAAAAATATTATTTCACCATTGCCTCTCTAAGAGGCAACACTAATTTAACCAGCAGAATATTTTCCAATATTTCTGTTGCATGGACTGTTTTTTTATTGTATTATTATTTTAGGGTGTGTAAATTCTTGGTGGCTATCTGGATTAAACAAATAACAAATAAAAACTAAGGATGCCATGAAATAAGAATATTTATAAGGTCCATTACTTCTTGACTTTGAGCAATTGACTAATTACCTTAAGTTCAAAGCTAATTCATAGAATTTTTTATAATAATAACTTACATTTGTCTAGTGACTGGAGGTTCGTAAGACACTTTATCTGTATTATTCATTTAATCAACTAGTCAATTAACAAATTATTTTTTCAACAGACATTACTTTGAGCTCATTATGTCACAAATATTGGCATGCATGATTTGGGGATTCCTAAAATAAATAAGGCAAAGGTCCTGCCCTCTAGAAGTTTTCAGTCTGGTGACAGAAATATAAACAAGGAAGTAGACTAAAATGTTGTGATCAAAGTCTGAACCCAGCACAGCAGGGACACAAGGTAGGGAGTGGGTTGTTCTCACCAAAGGAGGGGAAGGTGGACAGAAGAGCATTCGCAGAGGAGGGGCCATTGAACGAGGTCTCATTCGATTCGTATTACTGTCACTCTTGTCTGTGGTTTACAGCTGGGACGCTGACACAGAAGATTGAGGCATCACTGAGGTGACCTGCTCTTGAGATTTCAAAAGTGAACCAACCGATCCACCGCCACAGCATCTCCTCGGCACACCACACAATTCCTGGAATGTGAATCTCATGTTCTAGCAAGGATGAGAAAGAGAAGGTAAGGCCAGAGAACCTGAAATGGAGGATTATGTTTATTCAAAATGAGCCTGGTTCCCAAAGTAACAAGAAAAACAACTTAATTGAAAATGTTATTCATCCATAAGAGAAGAGAGAAAGCCCAACCCAAAGGCGGGATTCCAGCTCTAAGCTGGAAACAATGGCTTTGCTGAGGTTTACAGGCCTGTGAGAATTCTCAATTGCAGAGGGTATTAAGGAAAGTTATTTGAAAAATATTTAAATTCCTTTGACATCATTTCTCCTAGGCAATATTTGGAAACTCACTTCTTGGAGGTTAAGCTTCTATGAACATGAAACTTTGGAGGGAATGGGGTTTAAAAGGATGAGCTACTTCTGCTGCTGTCAACACCCACGACTCTAATTTCTTTCTTTATTCTGTTCACTAAAAGCCACTAGTATTTTCCATGGGAAGGATGTTTCCTTTTAGTAATACGTTTGATGTGTGTGGCCACGTTTCACTATGTTGGTGGCATATTGATTTGCAAAGTGCCTTAAGAAGACATCGTGTGCATTTAAGATAACAGTGGCAAGATCAACTAAGTATGGGCACATATTTGCTTTGTTCTCTGAAAGAGAGCTTAATCGCAGATATCATAATGTAGCATCGCCCAAAGATTTCTAATGTGAGCTAAAGCTGCCCAGAAACTGTGATGGGAAGGGATTTGGTCTTTTTCTTTGCCTCTGTTCTTCATGTAATCACATGAGAATATGAGC
>NW_011888820.1:3871087-3880746 GCF_000151845.1 Pteropus vampyrus
TTTTCTGGTTGACACCACAGAGGTCATCTGTCACATGGGTCCTCTCCATCCCCCACAGGAAGAAGAGGCAATCTGCACGTTGAAACCTTGCTGGTCCCTCTCCTGCCCCTCTCCCGTCGTCCCCCCCCCCCCCCCGCCCCAAAAGATGTCCTGGTCTAAAAATAATTCTTTCTTTTCTTTGGCTAAGAATTCCCCTGCCACACCCTTCTTCCTAGAAAAACCTTCCATTCTGTACAACCCCTTGAAATGCCCTTCTAGTTACCAGATGGGATGCTGCCTGATTCATGAATCACTTAATAAAGACAATTAGATCTTTAAATTTACTAGGTCGAATTTTGTTATTTAACAAAGTTAAGGAAGCAGGTATTTTAACTTACCCGAAAACAAAGTTCCATTGCTCCAATGAACTAGGTAGCCCCTTATTTTTATGATCCTTTATAGGTTAAAAAATGTTTCAAATGTTCTCTTTTGGTCTTCATAAGAACCCTAATGAGAGACAGGAGATCTTATAGGCAAGATTTTTTTTTTTTTTTTTTTAAACTCATGAAGAAACTGAGGCCCAGAAGGTTAAGGCTAGGCTCTAGCTAATAATAATGAACATCTTTTGTTGTCTTCTGGACTAGTATCGCTTAGTTCTGTTAAAAGATAAACTGAGGCATATTAAAAAATTTAAGACTTTATTTGAGAGCAAATCAATTCAAACTGGGTGGAGCCCCATTGGAGGTAGTTAGGAGTGCTCCTCCAACAGGAACCAAGAGAAAGATTTCATAGAGAAGATGCAGATGCTCTTAAGCATTTGTGTTACTTGGGAAAGCGGAGTTGGCTGTTTGTAATTGGGTGTCCTTAGGTTTTGAGTTCTTACCCTTGAAGCTTTTATAGGCTTAGGTTTTGGTTTGCTTACATAGAATGCTAAGGTATTAGAACCATCTCAGTCTAACGGCCTCCTCGTTTAAGTGATTTAATGGTTGTTTATATTTTATTGCTTCTTTGCAGAGAAATTCTCTCATGGACACGCACTGTGCCCCTAACCCTGACCTGCTATTTCTCAAATGTGCGTGATTAGTTGCAAGGGAACCTGGATGATGAGAAAATGGATGATTCAGTATCAGCCCATCCCACTTATAAGAAAAGTAATACAAATCATATATCCCAGCGGTACAATGGTTTGAATTACTTTAATATAGGAAGAGCAGCATATAATTAAATTCTAAGAATCGAGAATCATATTTCTTTTACTGGAAGCACCTGCATCAGAAGAAAGTCGGTCTGGATGAACACAGGTGACTAGGGGTGCTCGTTCTAACACTGTGCAGATAAAATTATAGAAAAAGAACAAAAGCGGCGATGTTACCAAGTCAGCTCATTTTCTCAGGCCACACTAGCCCAGAATTTTAAAAGGGGTCACATAAATGGCAATAACCCATATTTTTAGCTTTTTATCCTTTTGGCTATTACAACGCCCGTCCTCCGGCCTCTGTCCTCCCGCCATCCCCCAGCGGAGTCCCCAGAGCGTGTCTTCTGTGTGCTGCTCAGTTCTGTACGCCCCCCGTGGGTTTCATGACATGTTTCCTTCCCCGCCTGCCTGAGCTCTTATGTTGGTGGGCTGGGTGCCTTCAGAGGGGACACGGATTTTGCCCTCAGTTGGCAGCCTTCTCGGGGACCATTCTTGCCTCTGCCTCTGATTCCTTTCTTGGAGTTCTTGATGTGAGCCAGAAAGAGGTGGGATAATGCCATCTTCTCTCTTTTGGGATATGCGTGGATCTCAGAGCAAGACAAGGTGGCTAGTGCATTCTCTCTTTATTTTTAGATGTACGGCTCTCTCTTTTTAGCACTGAGATATGAGTCTATGAGGGTAGGCCATGGATAAAGCTGTGAAATATTAAAAACTGTATTATGACCATTGCCTTGTCCTCCCCTTGGTTCCTCATGAAAATACTTGTTAGTATTTTCTGGGAGACTACTACCTATTAGCTGCCAGAGGGACCCAAAATTCCAGCACGAAATAGAACCTAGACTCGAGCTTAGAGCACCCAAAGTATCAAAATTCTGTGCTCAGTGCGGAGTTAACTTTTTCCCTTCTATTTCCTGTCCTTTTTTTGTATTCTTGACTTCTGTTTCTTTGGTTAATTGATTTTTTTTTTTTTTTAACCCTGAGCATATGGAGTGAAAACTGCTTTGAAAGGCAAAGCTGCTTAGGTCAGATTTCTCTCTGACTAAAAGGAAGCCAATGAAGGAAACTCATGGGAGTGGATGGAGTTCTGCATTTCCAATCAGAAGAGCAACATCCTGCTTGTCCCTGGTGGTGAGTGACACCAAATCAGCTGGAAAGGGCTCTCACTCCTGGGGCTGAGAAATAAGAACTCTGGAACTTGGTGATGTCGTACTTATAAAACAAAACAAATCTAAACTGGGAGCAGAGCTTGCTGGCTTTGGCTTTGTGGACAGCAAGTATCTGGGTGCACTGCCCTGTCTACTGTCCAGAGGGAGGTGACTCATCCCCGCTCTGAGCTAGGACTCCTAGGAATACTGCCAGGAGTCATCCTCTCTCTTTACACTCCCAGCATCTCCCCGAACCATCCTGAGCCCATGTCTTACCTTTACTCTTTACGTAAACCTCAAAAGGGATCAGATGCCACCCGCCAGTTTGAACTCTGTAGAAATGTGTTTCTCAGCCAGGTAGCTTAAGAGGTAGCATGATGTGCGGGGTGGGGACAACAACAACAACAACAACAACAAAAAACCCAAAGCAGTAATCTAGGTGTCAGAAGACCTGAAATTTTTCTTTTCTATGGGCCACGCCACTTTATCCCTCTTCTACCTCCTGTCCATGCTCTCCTTCTTCACCTCCCTTGATTCATTTATTTGTATTCTCTGAAAATAGAATTGTGAAAGGGTTCTCCCACTCAAGGAGTTTCTTTGGAGCCTAGTGCAAAGTTTCTAGTAGTTGGGAGAGATGTTTTCCCTTACATTTATCGAGCACCTCCTAGGTAACAGCTGCAAGTCACTCTCTGTGCAAAGCACCCTTTACGTGCGTCCTTTAATCCTTATAATGATGGTGGTGATGATGATGACGGTGATGATAACAAACACTTAGATGGTGCTTACTGTGCCAGGCACTGTTCTAATCAGTTTACATATATTTGCTCACTTAAATCTTCATCACAAACTCTGTGAAGTTAGTACTATTATGATCTTCATTTTGCAGATGACCATCTGAGCCTTAAAGTAGAAACAGATAAACAAACACATGCCTGAGGTCCCAGGGCTGATCTCAACTACTCATAAACCACAACAGGACAATTATCCTCTTTACAGATGAGGAAATTGAGGTTCTAACAGGCTAAGGAAAACTGCCCATAGTCACAGCAAGTCAGTAGCACACCTGGACATCAAACTCAGTTCTAACTTGTTCCAGAGCCCAAGTTCTTTCCACTTTGCCGCTTTGCTTCCCCAGAGGCATTTTTTGCTTTGTCATAAACTGCGGAGCATGATACTTTTAATGAAAGGAAAGTTTGCCAAATGAAAAGCAGATTAATGAGATATTTGGGATGCTGTCCAGTAAATAATCTGTTGCAGAATTCTTATCTTCTCCCATTCAAATTGCTAAAGCCATAACAGTAACAATTAGCTCAGCCTGGCTGTGGCAGCGTGGGAGTGAACTCTCTTAATTGTATTGCTCAGGCTGGACACTGGAGACCAGCAGAGCGTTCCTTTAGCTCGCTGAGCCATAGGTCGGAAATTGGCTTTCCCCATCAGCCTCCTCTTGCCCCTCCTGTTTTAGCCATATCTTGGAACACCATTACTTTAGGAGAGAAATAGAGCTTAAAATTGGGTCAAGATTAAAAATATTAGAAATGTCAATGCCTCCCTGTTTCCCGAATAGATGAGACTTAGAGCATCATTTGCACGTGACTGCCTAAGACTTTAGAGTCTATTGTTTTTATACAGGCAATTTTAGATACTCCCTGGGAATTTTCAAATATCCCCTGAAACTGAGAGGCCAGAAGAGAAATGTGATTATTTTTATATGATATATGGCTGAATTTTAAGCCAGATGCCCACATTTATATTGTGTGTCTACTCATGCTAGTTTTCGAGGATATGAGGGATACGAAGACAAGCAGGTCTCAGTTCCTTTCTCTAAGAGGTAGTGACCTTTTAAGGGAAATGAGATGTAAACTATAAAAATCTGTACTGTGAGGGGAAACATACCATTTACTACCTGTCTCTCATAGACCAGGCATTGTGTCAAGCACTTTATGTAAAAACAAGGCAAGATGGGATATTAACCCCATTTCCAGGGAAGGAAATCAAGGTTCAGAATAAGATGACCTGGCCAACAACTTTTTATCACTGTGACTTGGGATTCAAACTTAGGTGGTTATAATGGTAGACCTATACTCTTTCCCCTACATTCTACTATTAATTTGGGATAATACCGTTTGACATTGAATGACTTAACTTTTTAGGTATTCCCTTGTGGGTTTAAAGGTTTGTGTAATTAACTCAACAAGTTGCATAATGTTTTGAGAAGATGATTTTTGACCTGGAGTAGTTTGAGGAATTTTGAGCAAATCAAATATTTTTCAGCTTTTTACAAAAAATATGCGAAACAGAAAACTTCACTTATTTCCTGTACTTTTATGTTTGTGGGATGAGGCTTACGGATGATCTTTAGGTGGGGGATAGAAGAGGTCTAGCTGCCATTGGCTACATTACTTGGTAATAAATATCAGTTTTGAATTTTGATTTGGCTGCTTCAAAATGGCTGCATCCACTCAGCAGAAGTTAACACTTTGATGTGGCTAACAAAAAAGCCAGTCTTAGGAGGAGTATTTGTAATGGGGGAAGTAAGGTCCCCACTTTCCCTGGGTCAGACCTTACTTGGAATCCTGTGTTCAGTTCTGGGGAATGTGCATTAAGACAAATATACATCAACTAGGACACATTTAGGAGAAAATTCAAACTCTAACTTTAGATTTGTAAAACCGGTGGCTGCCTCTTCTCTCTGGGGGAAGGTAGAACTTGAATTCTTTTCCATATTTCAATGAGGTGGAAATTTCAGAATACCCAAGAGACAGATAACCATTCAACGCATTTCACACACAATTAAGAATAGCCTTAAAAATTACCCATACTCTAGCTGCACTGCTTCTCAGCTCTTTGTCAGGTAGAAATCATCAACTGTTTTGAGCCTCTTTCCTCTTTTTACTCACTTAAGGGCTGAAAGTGATTGACAGAAGGAATTTTGCTCGTAGCCTATATCCGAACTCTTATAGAATCAACTAGTAGAGATTCTAGCAAAAGGAGTGGGAGTCTGACTATTTTACTACTTTCTTCAGGCTGGCACTGTGGATTCATTGTAACATCTAATATTAGTGACCTCAGTTGCCACACCTTGGAGCAAGTTTCTTAATAATTCTTTAAACAGCAGGGAAACATGATTTATAGAGTAAGAGGCATTTTAAGCACGGTATTTTCAGGTACTTCATATTTCCCGCCTCACTACGGTTACATTGCCCATCTTTTGGAAGATATATCCGAGACGCTGGTCAGAGCCTGTTACTCTCATTTACTTCCATGAATTGATGTCAAGGGTATTAGGTTGATGGAGATTTTCAAAATCCCATCAAATGGGTTTAGAGGAAAATGTGGCTCAGTTCAGATTATTCCAAGGCACCAGGCATCATCTGAGCCTGCTCTGTAAGTCTTGCTTCCCTTGCTTACAATTTGTACATAGCAGCTAAGTGCTGATGGGATGGTGTCCTATACAGTTGTGGGTTTTGCCCTAGTCTCTTGGCTCTTTTATAATTAAATTTCAAATACTCTGTAGTTGAACTGCATGAGTCTCAACTCAGTTTGTTAACATTATTAATTTGCAATGGATACAGATGTGTTATAATCTTAATACATTGCTTCACACAGGGACACCATCTCAGAAAGCTCTAGTCTGTTTTAACTATATGAAGAAGTTGAATATTTATTTTTGGTACTTTCTCACTACTACATCCAACATCTTCCTCTCTACCAAATATCATTTCTTCTTTGCCCTATCTCCACATCTCCTATCCTTTTAAAAATTGGCCCAGTTCTCAGCCTGTTGTCTCCTAGTCCATGCTAAACAGTGACTTGATAAAGGTTCAAGTTAAGGTATCAGTTTTATGAGGTTATTGTATTTTAATAAAAATCTTTGAAGGTTAAGTATTCTAAGTACTGAATCACTAGGGTTAAATTTTAGGCAGTGGAAAAAATAGTTGAATGGAATTGGGTCGATTACACGGGACACAGGATGAACAGGGCTCTCACTTTGGTTCAGATATATGAGTATGGTGACAGATCTGGACTAAATGCAAAGATGGAATTTCTGTGCTGGTATAGGGAAAAATAAAAGAAGCAACTGGTCAGGGCATTGTTTGATCTAGGGAGGAAGAAGATCTGGTACTTTGGCAATTTATTTATTTAAACTTTTCGTTTTTTTTGGCGGGGCAGGGGGAGGTTGAAGGAACATGTGGGGGAGCTTGTACTAAGTGCAAGGAGCTGTGATGAATACAGAGATAAGGAATCATGGCCTCTACTTTCCAAGGGTTCATACCCTGTGTCATGGGGAAATCAGGCACATTCGTTAACAAGCTGACCTGAACAAAGAATATGAGAAGAGCTATCATAGAGGTACACTAATATGCTATAAAAATGTGTGATCCATTCTCACCAGATATTTTGAAAGGCTTCTTGTAGAAAGTAAGACTTTCATTGAACTTAAAAACAAATTGTACTTTGAAAATTTGTACTTTTGAAAGGAATGCTTGAGCTCTCTTTGAGGGAGGGGAGTTTGGCCTGTTTGTGTGGAGGCTAGAAAGAAGGTCAGTATTTTGTTGTCGTATGGAAAACTCAGTAGGGGCCTCAACCCTGTGAGACTTCAAATGTTTGGTTGAATATTTTAGATTTTATTCTGCTCATATTGGGAAGCTACTTAATATTTGAGCAGGAGAATAATATTCTTTAAGAATGTGACTATGATCAGGATGGATTGAAGGTAGGGAAAGATATACTCATTTGTCCACAATGTGGGGAAGAGTGAAAGACTGCTTCTAATTCATTAGGTGAGCATTGTATCTGCAGGAGCTCTATAAGCAGCATACCTTAATGAATAAATTGTCCTCCCATATCTATGTTTTTTGTTTTTTGTTTTTTTTTTTTTGTCATGGGGCAAATATTTGGCAGCCACGTTATCTTTAAAGTAATAAGAACAAAAGCTATTTGGAATAAATGTTTCAGAACCATTTTTCACTTTGCACAGACCTATGAGCAAATAAGATTGAGCTAAAGCATTTACTGTAGTATGTGGTTCTGCAGGGGCTGCCACACTATTACATAAACTTTTATCTTAGTTCAGCTCTAGCTGTTATCACTATTACTCAAAGACCTGGAATGTCAACAAGATAATTGAAATAGCAAAATGGAAGTCAAGAGTTTTCCGCCTGTTTCTTGAAGTCTTAGGAAGATTGTTTCCTTTGTATTCCATATATTTATAATATAAAAGCCTCCCAGACATCTAATCTTTCTAGGTCAGGCATTTCAAAAGGCAGTGATATTATTTTGCAGTTGCTTTTCAGTTTAAGACAAGTATTTTATGGGCTTTCAAACCCTCCCTCCTGAATCTACTTATGAAAAAGAAAACAAAAACTAAGCAAATGTCATATAATCCTAACTACATTTTCCTGGTGTCAAAATCCTAACATAACATTGTGGAAAAAGGTTCTGAATTATGACCTTCTGAATTATGACCTAAGAGATATGAGTCGTAGCCCTAGTTTTGTGAATGCATAGCTTGATAGTTTCGTCAGGTCTTATATTTAATGGAGAGGGATTAGGATTTTTTTATATGGTTTCTGTGATATTCGGCAGTACTGTCCAAAATTATTTTTGCCTATTATTTTTGCTTAGACAATGGGGAGACACATAATAAGATTACACTCAACAATTTTGGATGGAAGTGACGTGTGTCACTTTTGGGCCAGAACATTTAATGCCTTTGTGAGTCTCTCCAGACTTCTTTCTCTCTGCAGCGATGACCGACAATTTTCCAGGTAGTGATGGCTTTGTCAGCCTGGATCCAGGAATGAGGACAATGAGAAGCAGAACTCCTAGCCAGCCTACAGTGGGCATGTACAAGGAGCAGGAAATAAACCTTCGTTGTTTTAAACTGCTGGGTTTGGGGGTGGGGTTCATTTTTTACAATAAAATAATCAAGCTTATTCTTGATTGATATGGTCTCTAAAGGGTATAACTGTGATGAATGGGGGAAAGACCCAGGGATATAGAATATCCTTCCTTTTCTTAAATTAAAATTTTGCTGAGTTTTCTATAAATAGATATCAAAGCTGCTTTGAGTTAAAGTAAGTTTTCTACATTAGAAATACTGAAACATAGACTGGGTAACTTTTTGAAGGTGATACTATAGAAATTGAGGGCAGTTATGTGATGTAACAAGAAATACAAGTTTGGTCTTCAATCCCTTTCTGACACAGAGCTCCTAAAACTCTTGGAATTCCTTAAGTGAAGAGAGGGATAAAGGTATCTTTTGTTACTTTAATGAGGTAAGTTTTGGAAAGTATTTAAGGATGAGTATTGGTTATTGGTGGAGCCAACCATGTGATTAGAGGTTGGAACTCTCAGTCCCTCCCACCCTTCGACCTCTGGAGAGGAGAGAGGGCCTGAGAGGTTGAATCTGTTACCAGTGGCCAATGATTTATTTAGTTATGTCTATGTAAAGAAGACTCCATAAAAATCCCACAAAAGGGAGTTCAGAGAGTTTCTGGGTTGGTGAACACAGGGAGATTCAGGGAGAGCTCAGAGGGCATGGAGAGGCTGCACCCTTTCCCCATCCCTCGTCCTATGCATCTCTTTCATCTGGCTGTTCCTGAGTTATATCTTTTTATAAGAAACCTTTAATTTAGTGAGTAAAATATTTCTCTGAGTTCTGTGAGCCACTTTGTGTGAGCAAATTAATCAGACCCAAAGCAGGGGTTGTAGGAAACTCTAGTCTATACAGCAGGTCAATCAGAAGCACAGGTGATAAACGGGATTGTGACTGATGTCTGAATAAATGTGTGTGTGGTGGGGAGTTAGTGTTGTAGGATTGAGCCCTTAACCTGTGGAATCTATGCTGTGTCTGCGTAGATAGTGTCAGAATTAAGTTGAATTGTAGTTTACCCAGCTGGTGTCCTGGAATGCTTAGTGGTGAGGGGAATACCACCCCCACCACCAATCCTACCCTGCACCCATGATGGAATTGGTACTAGAATCTTAAATTGAATTAGAGAACTTCAAGGTCCATTCTAGTTTAAAAATATTCAGATTTGCAGTTCCTGAGAGTAACCATTGAACCTCATATTTTTGTGCAACGGGT
The DNA here is from genome assembly GCF_000151845.1 of Pteropus vampyrus. Lineage (NCBI taxonomy): Eukaryota > Metazoa > Chordata > Mammalia > Chiroptera > Pteropodidae > Pteropus > Pteropus vampyrus. The sequence continues at coordinate 3,880,497 of NW_011888820.1, forward strand.
ATGATTTCTGAAATGTTTCCTCCAGTGTTAATTTGCCCTCCCGTGGATAGCAAGAGGTTTTACTTGCCGTGCCTTCCATGAAGACTTGCACAGGTGCTAAGAAATTTTTTTTTAGAAGCACACTAATTCTTTCCCTGAATTCCATAGCTATTCTGATAGGTGCGTAGTGATATCTCGTTGTGATTTTCATTAGCATTTTCCTAATGGCTAATGATATTAAACATCATTTCATGTGCTTTTTTGCCATCTG
>NW_011888820.1:3882546-3918667 GCF_000151845.1 Pteropus vampyrus
TGCCCTTTCAAATTTGGACCCACCTTTGTCCACTGGGTATTTCTAATGTCAGTAGTGACTGCTCGGCGTTTCCTTCATCCCTGCACTCCACTGGATTATGGCCACTGCCTCAGAATGAGGTATCTCTAATCTTAGATTGGAATCAAGAAGATCCAGATGGGTCGCCACTTATAACCGGTATAAATTTCAGCCCACAAACAGAGGTGTGCAAGAAACAGCACGGAACTTTTTTATAACTCCACTTAATTTGGATTTTAATCCTTGATCCTGCAGGTGTCCTGTGTGAGTTTCTTTCATCTCTATTTGGAAATCTTACAGGGCCAGGGTTTGAGGGTGGTGAGAGCATCATCACTGTTTATTGGAGCACACAGTTATAGCGTAGATGCCCATCAGCTTGGTTGCCATGCCTCCTTTAGATTTGGTGGCCCCTGTGCCATGTGTGGGACAGGTTGCCATGATTCTGCTTGTATGCACAACACAGCCATCTCCTCTGGCAGCATTTGCCACATCCACCCCTCCAGCCACCCATGAGAGGCCCCTTCTCCATGATCTACAGACATCTCTCTCTGACTTAATAGCATCTCTCAGCACTCCTAGGATAAGAAGGGAATAGCTAATTTAAAAAATCCTGCTTCTGTTATGTTTCTGCTGAAGTATCCTCTCTATATATGGAGTTTGGGATTTTAGAAACAAAAGCCAAGATTATGAGCATGCTATTGCTGCTTCCAGCCTTGCCATGCCACCCCTTAGGCTGATAAACACAGAGTCTGCTACCTACTTGAATGCAGAAAGGAAAGGGTAAAATAAAGGGAGAAGAGAAAAAAAAATTAAACAGGAACAGATTACACATCTCAAAATATCCTGCCATGTTTGAAAGATGCGAGAGTTGAATTCATGGGAGGGGGTCCACTGGAAAAAAAGGAATGGTTCTTCAAGTGGGGCCTGTGCGGTGGCAGACACTGTGCTGCACCTGGGTCCACAGAATGCTCCGATGTCATCACCGAGGTCAGAGAATCCTGCTGTGGGCCTGGTGACCTTTGAACCTTAACAGCCCTGCACTGTAGTGGGCACTGGGCAGTGCTGTGGGTTCTCTAGGTGATTTGAGTTCTTCAGCCACTTAGAAGACTCAACTATTTTTATTTGTACTGAATCATTTCAGCAGATTTCCTGAGAGCCAAGAAGGGCCAACCTGAAGGGAAAAGGAGGAGCTGGACATTAGGCATCTTCTAAGGGACTCTTCTAGCTATGAAACGGCAACAAAAGAGGAAACATCTAGAAAATGAAGAGTCCCAGGACACTGCTGAGAAGGGAGGAGGTATGTGCTGGGCAACCTGTCTGGGGCACAAGGGTGGCTGCCAGCCTGACCTTTCCCTAAGAAGGTGGGACAGAGGAGAATGTGCCACCTACGAAATAGGGAGGGAGAGACCTGGTATTGGCTGATGCCGCCAGGCCTGTCCTGAGAGTCCCCATGGTGTGAGACCACATGGAAAGGCCAGATGCCCCCAGGAGATGGAAAGTCAGCTTTGCTTTCCTGAGCTCTTGTCTCCTGGGGCTGCTCGGGCCTAGAGCTTTGTGGACTTACAGCAAGTTGGGATCCCACTTGCACAGCTTCAGGGGTCCAGCTTTTCTCAATCCCCTCATTCTCTTTTATTCTCTTTATTTGGTCTTGCCCTGGGGTCACTGGGGGTGGGGGGACATATAAAGGGTGCTGATAGAGATCCATGGATTGCACTGTCCATTTTGCCAAAGAGGAAAGAGAAGCACAATGAGTTAAAGGCCTTGTTGAAAAATATCTTGAGAAGTGAAAGACTTGTTCAAAAGATTATTTGTCTTGGTATGGTGTCATATTGAAAGCATGGAGATTTTATTTCTTCAGCAGGAGGAATTTACCAGTTGATCCATGAGTTTGTGAATCTACAGGTGTGGGCTTCCCAGAGACCAAGGGAAAGGAAGGGATGGGGCTTCCAGAGACTGAGCCAGGTGGATGAGTGTGGGAAATGTTGTTGGAGACCTGCAGGGAGCTCGGAGAGCCATGAGTGTACCCCCCGGCCACGTGAGACTGCATGCATTAAGTGTAAACAGGCGTCTGCCCTGAGAAAGGGGGTGGTCACGTATCAGAGGCGGCACAAAATGGAGCACCTCCCAGAGATGCACCAGAGGCAGCTGCCCGAGGTTGGAGGTCAGCAGCTTCCACAAGGCCCTGGGCCTGAAGACTATAAGGAATGGAGGCCTGGACACTAGGCAGGTTTTCAGGTAGCAGCTGGGACTGGATGGGGAAGGCACTGGTTGTATCTGCCTCTTGCACTTCAGGATATTTTCTTCTACGTGTGTGTGTCGGGGAGCTGTAGGGAGAATGGGGGTAGAGTGCTCATCAGTTGTGTAGTCTGCGTGGTAAGGTTCCTATCATCATGCCCGGACCTGGGTGACACTCAAAACATGTAAGAGTGTAAACAGAATTCTTGTGAAAGGTGTTCCACGAGATGGTCACTAATATACACACTTGTGCACTCTGATACAGAAAAACATTGCACATCTTCACACACTTCTTTATTAAACCACACACAGAATATATAGGTATACACACGTATCGCTTCTACACTACATTTACATACAACCTGTGTACATACTGTCCTCTCTTCCCACATCACACTCTAGATACATATCCTGAGCCCTCACACAAACACAGCTACCTTCAATTATTTCGAAATACCTCCATAAGAACCAGTCACATGTCATATACACCACCCACATAACACACTGTATAGTATTACCAGATCCACTTTGCATACACCACAAAAAAACACAGATTCACTAACCTTTATCAGAGTTGGCAGATAAAATATAGGATGTCCAATTTAATTAGAATTTCAGATAAACCAAAAATAGTTTTTAAGTATGAGTATGTCCCAAATAGTGTATAGGATATACGTACACATTAAAAGTAGGTATGACCCAAATATTGCATGGGAATATTTGCACTAAAAATTATTCATGGTTTATCTGAAATTCAAATTTAACTGCTATTCTCTATTTTTGTTTGCTAAATCTGGCAGCCCTTATATGCTTGCCACCAGCTCATATATTATATTCTTCCCGTTTTTCTGTTTAGTGTCTGTCTTCCCCTACTAGAATGTTCAGCACTATCCAAGCCTAGAATGGTGGAACAGTGCCTGATACATAGAACTGCTCATTGATTATTGCTGAATGAATGAATGAATGAGTGAATATATACCATAAATACAAACCATACTGTATAATCAGGTTACATGTTGCATAATTCCTGAGTTGTGAACACAAACTATGCACACAGACTCTCCATAGAAATAGATACACACATTCCACCTTAGTCACCACACCAATCCCGCATTTATCAAAGACTTAGCTGATACACGTCACTCTCAAACTTCTGATATATTCACAGTCACCACCCAGGCCTACATTCCTAACAAGACACTAACAAAGTAATTGTTGATTATAATTAAATACCAGAGTATCCACTGGGAACCAGGCTGTGGGCCATGTGTGTTCACTGCACTTGACATGTGCCAGCCACTCTGTAAATATTTGTTGCACAGATGAATGATTCACAGACATGCCTAACCCGCCATATCTCTGAGGCTTTCATACCTTCGTCAGGAATCTTGAAGTCACAAGAGGATGCTCCTCAGCTTGAATCGACCGAGGTGGCCAAAGGCTGCAGCCCAGGGGCAGGGGAGGTCTCCTCTGCTTCTGAATACTTCTCCTGTGTTTCTTCTCCACACAAGCTCCTCCATGGCGGTAAGGGCGCGGGGCTCCTTAGGTGCAGGGCTCCTTGGGTGCACGGCAGTAGGCACAGAGGTCCAAGCATGAGGCTCAGAGGAAATCCAGGGCCATTGGAGGTGATCAGGGTTCAGGGCAGTCGGAGGCGATCAGGGTTCTGCGGAGCAGCCTGGGAGGATGGCGTAGCTGTTAGCAGAGTGTGGATAAGCGCTCACTGTGGCAGAGTGAGCCCTTGTGCGACACTGGTGGGGAAAGAGCAGAGGCCAGAAAGATCTGGGCTTGAGGTTTAGGGAATAAGGACTAGATTAAGTGCCTTTGGAGGAACATGTAAGCTTTGCCTTTGCTTCTGCTTCTGGAGGATGGTTCCTCAGCATAGGGCTTCAGCATGGGAGTGGGACCACCAGCCCAGGCCCATGCACCTCACACGTACAGCCACACTCCACGCATATCCATTCTTAGCACCCACACACAAAACCCAAACACATGACCTACAATGCCACTGTCCCACACCACTGCCCACGTTTCACAAATAACACACCGACAATATCACAAACTCACATCCTTGTCAGAGCACACACAGCCCACGACCATCCCACATACCATAGCCCTCACCACCATACTCCATACCTCTACATACAGACACCCCTCCAACATCCCTACACTCATGAATGAAAAGACTTCAGATGACACCAGATAAACTACCCCATAATACGAACAGCAAACACCAAGAGCATCACACAGTTACCTCCCACCACAGTCCCTCCTCTATCCCACATAGTCATACTTATTCCCTCAGCTTTCACATGCCCCCCATACATTCTTATGTTTCTAATTTCCTTTCCCAGGAATCCGGAGATTACATCGAGACAGTCCCCGGCCTCGATCACCCCTAGCCCAGGTTCAGGAACGGGGGGAGACTGCTTTCCCCTCACCACATGTCTCCTTCTCATCCCCTTCATCCTATAAGACTTGTGTGTCCTCTCTGAATGTAAACAAAGAGGAAAGGGGTATGAAAATATACTACATGCAGGTGCAAATGAAAAAAGGTGTGGCTGTCTCCTGGGAGACAGAGGAAACCTCGGAGTCACTAGAAAAGCAGCCGAGGATGGAAGAAGTGACCCTTCCTGAGGACGTACGAGTAGGTACTCCCCCCTCCGATGTGTCCACCAGAAACCTCCTGTCTGACAGCGAGCCCAGCGGGGAGGAGAAAGAGCATGAGGAAAGGACAGAGTCAGATAGCCCACCAGGGTCACCCACAGTTGAGGAGAGACCCAGGGCCAGGACACCTGACTGGCTGGTGACCATGGAGACTGGCTTCAGGTGCATGGCCTGCTGCCGGGTCTTCTCCACCTTGGAGAGCCTCCAGGAGCATGTGCAGTTCGGGATCAGGGAGGGTTTCAGCTGCCACGTCTTTCACCTCACCATGGCTCAGCTGACAGGCAACATGGAATCGGAGAGCACCCAGGAGGAGGAAGAAGAGGAGGAGGAGGAAGAGGAGGAGCCAGAGAAGCAAGAAGAAAAGGGGAACGAGGAGGAACAGCCCACAGAAGAAGACCTTGGCATGAGAAGGGCCTGGAGCCAGTGTCCAGGCTGTGTGTTTCATTCTCCAAAGGACAGGAAGTGAGCAGGGGCTGGGTCTGCTGAGGGAGCCGTGCCTTCCCCAAGCCAGTACTGTCTCTCCAATCCAGGCCCAGGCCTCAATAAGGGAGAGCTGGGGGCAGTGTCAGCTCAGGGAACAACAGAAGGGCAGTCAGCTGGGCTTCTTGCTTTTTGCCCAGGCATTTAATAAAGTCATGACTGTAAGTGGGAATTTATCCTGAGTTTTTTAGCCCCCGCAGGAAGTTTCGAGAATTTCCAAGGGCTAACAGAATACCATTCCTCTTTAACTAAAAAGTGTCTTTCTCTGTTTTGGTTTCCACACAGCAACTGAGATTCATGGACCAGAAGATCCTGGAAGATGGTGTGGCCTTTTCTTGGGCGAGGTAAGGCCTGAGGTTGGTGCAGTCTTCTGAGCCTGAACCATGAAGGCCCAGAGGTAGCTGGGGAAGGGGCTGCCGGGCTGCGCTGGGTTACCTGGTGGCTCTGCAGCTGCATCCGCTTGTGGCACACCCAGCGCTTCCAGGGAATTGGCTTCTGTTTATGTAAACGAGAAAGTGGAGAGCTTTCACAGGACTGCTCTCAGTGTCTCCATGATTGACCTCGCTCAAGAGGAAATACCGCCAGTGGCCCTTCTCGGCAGAGAGTGCTCAGCACAACCTCAAGGGCCAGGAGTGGTATGAGGAAAGGGCGGGGCTGTGCAGGGGCAGAGGTGTAAGGAGTGAGAGCCTTTGGCCTGAGTTGGGATCACTGTGGCCATGGGCAGAGTCCTCTGAGGGAAAGGGGATTATGGAGAGGGAGATACATGAAAATGAGGTTGCAAGAGATCTGGAAATACCCCCAGAGACTTCATTTTGCTGTAGTTGATCTGAAAACAAACTCATTGTGGTGTGTGTGGCTCGGAGCTTTAAGACAAAGTCAAGGGTAGCTCTGACTGGCAGAGCACGTATCCCTTCTTGCGTCTTCCTGTTCTGCCTCGTTTGTTTTCTCACTTTCAGGGAGAAGATAGGACCATCCGGATAGTAGCAGGCAGACTACCAGTGGTATGAAGGAAGACGAAGGGACCAGAGCTCAGTCTAACATTAACATCATACGCAATAAAGGCTGTTTTGCAAAACTTCCCTGGATATGTTCTTTAATTAAATTCATCTAGCTGCATATGTTTTAAAAATTGGATTTTGTTGTTGTTGTTGTTGAGTTGTATGAGTTCTTTACATATTTTAGATATTAGCTCCTTATTGGAGGCGTTGTTTGTAAATATCTTCCCCCATTCAGTTGGCTGCCTCTTTGTCTTGTCGATGATTTCTTTTGCTGTCCAGCAGCTTTTCAGTTTGATACAGTCCCATTCATTCATTTTGCTTTTACTTCCCTTGTCTTCGAGATCAAATTCATAAAATCCTTTCTAAGACCAAGGCCTATAAGTTTAATATCTACGTTTTCTTTCTCATCTATGCATTTTATTGTTTCAGATTTTATATTTAGGGCTTTTATCCATTTTGAGTTGATTTTAGTATATGGTAACAAATAGTCTAGTTTCATTCTTTTGCATGTGGCTTTTCAATTTTCCCAGCACCATTTATTGAAGAGCCTTTCTTTTCTCCATTGTATGTTTTTGGCTCCTCTGTTGAAAATTATTTGTGGGTTATTTCTGGTTTCTCAATTCTGTTCCATTGGTCTGAGCATCAGCTAATAAAATATTGTGGCGTTTTCTGAAAAAAAAAAAAAGCATCTATTTCTCATGTATGTATGTATGTATGTATGTATGTATCTGTCGTCTGCATCTATCTCTCTAGTGGTTTGTGAATAAGGTTTCCCAGAAGTGCCAAAGATATCCACTATCCTTTTCCAGAAGCAACAAATACCCAAGCTCTTGGGATCAATTAAGCTTCTGTGTGTCTGTTTTCCAAAGCTGGATACCACAGTTCACATGAAACCATGAAAAGCTACACTGAGTTCAGATGAAGCCTTGGAAGGTAGCAGGTGCTGTGGAAACCATGTCCAACTGAAAGCACCAAGAAGGGAAACTTCAGTAGCCTGAAGGGTGGTCCTCATATCTCCTGAGGTCTGGCATGAATGAAGGACTGTTAGTTGTGGTTTTGCAAATACCAGGGCAGAGGGAAAAGTCCTTAGTCTTGAAGCTATGAATGGAACAGGGTCCTCCTGAGATGGTGAGACTTTGTTATAGTACTCAAAAAGAGGCCATTTGAATACAGTGAAGTATTTGGGGTGGAGATCACTGTTTTAGGAGTTTCAGCCAGGGAGCTCTGATATTTCCAGTTCTGATATTAAGATTTCAATTTATAAATAAATTATAATTCTAGCTTCTCAAGTTTTTGACCCCCATTTCCTCTGAACTTCATCCACACACCACCACTACCACCCCACTGGAATTAAAGGCACACAGGAGGCACTGAAGACTCGTTGTCCACGGTCTTCAAGGTTAAGGGGGAGTAATGTGCCTTCCTAATCTGAATAGGGGGCCAAAGCCAGGCCTTAGAAGGACTAATGGAATTGGAGGAAATGATCTGAAGTTTAGAGATTTTGCCAACTTAAGAAGAATAACGTTTAATTCCAAAGTCCCATAGACATTTTCAGGATTTGTAGTGAGTCTTCCATGAGGCTTAATTGAATTAACAATGGTTCTAGAGATCTGGTGTTGTCATTATTATTTTGACAATAATATACCAGCTTCCTAACTGGTTTTATGCTTCCCAGCCTCTCCATCTGAGACATCATCTGCATATCCACATCTCTTGCCTCAGGGTGCCTAGTGCCTCCTTTAACTGTCATTCCAAAGAATTCAGAATTTGAGGCTTATGCTACCCTTCTATACTCATGCTCTGATCACCTCTGCATACTCGGTAATCTTTCCCTTTCTTCCTTTTTACCTGCTGTTGAGTCCACCGGGAATTATACCTTTCCCCTTCTTTGCCAAGTCTACATCATTCCCTTTCCTTTCCTTGGAATGTTTCTTGCTTTCTCTCTTCCACTGACTGCTTCAAACACCTAGGGTTTATGCCACATAAATTCATAGGATATAGGTTATAAACTGAGGGTTCTCACTGCTGTTGCTGCTGGGATAGAGACTTACCTGTAAAGCATGGAGAGGGGAACAAAGTGTTGTAGGAAGCAGTTCTTGCTGTACTCACATTATCGCACAAAAACGGCATTGATCCTAAAGTGGAGAATCAAGGCCTGTGGCTTGAGCGCTCTTATAAGATGACTGAACATACTTAACTAAGTTTAAGAACATATTTTAAGTACTATATTATTTTTTCTTATTTTCTTTTAACATTTTTAAATTTGTTATTGCTAATGTAGAGGAACTCGATAGATTTTTAAAAATTTGTTGATCTTGTATCCATCTGCCTTGTTGAACTATCTTATAGTTCCTTATAGTTTATTTGTGAATTCTTTGGGGTTTCCTAGATAAATGATGATATTTAATATAAATAATGTATTCTGTAGATAATTTTACTTCATTATAATGCATCTTATACTTTTAAAACACATAAAACCTTTTCTATACCCCCTTTTTTTTAGATTTCTCCTACCCCAGAGGTAACCAACATCAAAGATTTGCAATTTCTAGTCCATATTTTAATTACTTTCTTGCATTTATTTATTTACATATATATATGTATCCATAAGCAATATATAGAATTGATTAAAATATTCACACAACTGTTATAGTCTAACATCTTGCATCTTATTTTCTTTCAAGCAATATTAAGTTTTCAAGATTTATCCATGTCAGTTTGTGTAGATCTAGGTGTTTTATTTTTAACTCTTTGATATTATTCTGTCATATGCATATAGCACCATTTATTTTCGATCTAAGCATTTTTGGACAATTGTATTATTTCCATCCCTTCTCTAGAATAAACAATATTCTCTAAAACATCCCTGAAGACTTCTCTTGAGAGTCAAGAAAGGCCAAGCTGTCTAAAGATTGTTGCTTGCCTTTAGCCACCTTCCAGTGGGCCACCTCCAGCCAGCAATTTGAAGCACAGATGAAATGAAAAATCCCCAAATGGGAAGATCTAAGGAGCTTCCCAGAAGGTAAGAGGTTAATGCTGGGTATCCTGTTGGGACCCCAGGGGAGTCTGGGCTGGCCTGAGCCTCTCTACCTTTTGTCCCAGCCACCCCAAGAGAAATGTGGAGGAAAGAATCTCAAAACTGTGAGTATAGAGGAAGAGATGTTGGGGGCTGAAGCTGTTATTGAGGTCACCGAGTGGACTGTGAGGGTGCAGAGAATTCAGTTAGCCAGTCTCTGCCTTCTTAGAACTTCTCCTTAAAGGATGTTCATAATTAAGGTGATACCAGGTGCACACAGCTGACGTAGGCCACAATGTCACAGAAAGCTGCTGCTTTATCAGTATCTCTTCTTATTCATATACTCATGTTTCCCAGTATTTGGTTATTGCCTTTGGTATACCACTGATGTGAAGCACATGAGCTAGGGGATCAGGGCCACTTAATGTGCTATTAGTTCACAGCTTAAGGGTGAGGGAGGCAGCCAAATTAAGCTCAAGCAGGAAATGTGGTGTTTGAAGAGAAGATCTGAGATGAGGGTGTTTTCCCATCTCGATGAATGAAATTTAGCTCTAGTGCCACAAGTATTTCCTGAAGTCCTGCTTGTTTTCAAGGCTGGCGATGGAGCTAAGTTCACTCAATGAAGGAACCAGGTACCCCCATGATTTCATTGCTTGAAATCAAAGGACACTTTGGTTATTTCCATGTTTTGGCCACCATGAGTAATTCTGCAATGAACGTAAGGGTACATATATCCTTAGGAATAAATGTTTTCAAATTTTTGAGATAGATACCCAGAAGAAGGATTGCTGGGTCATATGGTAAGTCTATTCTTAATTTTTTGAGGAACATGCGTAAGAAGATATACAAATGGCCAACAGCTATATGAAAAGATGCTTAACTTCACTATCCATTAGGGAAATGCAAATTCAAACCACAATGAGATACCACCTCACAACTGTTCGAATGGCTGTTATCAACAAGACAATAATAAGTGTTGGAGAAGTTGTGGAGAAAAAGGCACCCTCATACATGGCTGGTGGGAATGTAAATTGGTACAGCCCCTATGGAAAACAGTATGGAGAAATAATTTCTTTTTCTTTCTCTTCTTTGGCAAATCCTTTCCGTTTTTTTTTTTTAAGATCCTTTTCTTGTCTCTCTACTACCTTGACATCTTCCTTTCCCCCCCACCCCCCATTTCAGTAAATTTCAATCTCCTTCCCTAATTTCCTCACAAACATTTAAGGTTTATTTCTTACAATTTGAAGAGCGGTTGTTGAAAAGGGATAATCTCACAGGTGTCCTTGTAGTTACGGAAGCTTCGCTATCTGGCAACCCACAAAAGCAGGCCCTTGGAAATCTGTAGTTGAATTTCAAACCCTTCTAAGAACAAAACTCATACCAAGAACACCTCTCAGCAAATCGGAGTCTGGACAACTGCCTAAACTGAGCTTTGAGTTCACATCCAATTAAGATGATTTAGGTAAAAGTCATAGGGTAAATTTATCTTAAGAATTCACTTAAATAGAAAACCAAAAAAATACCAAAAAACCCCCCAAAATTGGAAGGAAATTCCACGTAAAACATATTAGGGAATGGTTCCTTTTCACAAACTTTGAAGAATATCTACTACACACTGTAAGATTTCCTGGTTTTTATCTGTACCTGTGTGTGTGTGTGTGTGTGTGTGTGTGTGTATGTGTGTGTGTGTGTGTGTGTTTAAGGTTGTGCTGTGTTGGAGGTGGGGATAAAGTCAAAAGGGCATTTTGAGCTCTAGTTACTTAGACAAGTCCAGTAGAGTTGCCCATTGTCCTGTATGCAATAGCCGCATTGGCCCTGACAGATTCCGGTTGTTTCTGTCATGCTTTTTGAAGCCACTTGTAAGTTCAGAGGCCTGGGGCTCCCTTCATAAGTTTCTCAGTAGACATTCCACTTTGAGATTTCCTGGCCTAATCATGGAGCTGCCAAGAATCTGACCTGAACACTCTGTTGCTCTGGGCCCCGGCAATTCTCTCTTGTCATTCCTGGGGGATATTCTTCCTAGTCTCTTGGCCAAGCTTTTCCCTCTTTGAGGCTCTCTGCATTTCCTCTCAATACTTTAAAGCCCCCTGTTTTTTAACGGTAGGTTTTGATGACTTATTAAATCTAGAGTCAGAATCATTATCAATAGAAAAACTAGTTTACCTTTTCTGAGAATTTAATCTTTAACCTTTTCTGATAAGGAGGAAAAATATGATAATAAAATTAGTTAATGATTTCTAAGAAAGCATCACGAGCCAGGCATCCTTTTACACATTTGTATGGACTATTTAATTAGTCTGCAGAATGACTGTATGAGGCAGATGCCATCATCATATGATAGGATGATTCCTATCTGGTCAAAAGGAATGTGGGCACAACTCCCCAAACCTGGAAACTTTGTTCTGCAGCTCTGGGTTCAGCTGGGACCAGATCACACTAACCTGGAGTGTATGAGGGTGGATGAAGGATTTATTCATGCCTGAGGTTACTGTACATTATAGTCATATCAGGTACTAAGAAATTCCTAGATCAATGAGGTGCACCTGGTCCAAATAAAGCACACCTGTTCAGATTGTTCTATGTGCAGAAAACTTCTGGCCCAGGGGAGTTCTGAGCACTTTCTGTTTGTGCCCACCAAATGCAGGTGCAGGGGCTTCCTGTGCACCCCCAACCATCAGCCCTCTAAGTGGCTGCGCCATTCCACAGCTCAGGGGTTTATGAATGTCCTGGCATAGTGGACTCAGAATAAGTTGGATGGACCTGTTTCCCCACCCCCCGCTGTACCTCTCTTTGCCCAGCAGCCATGGGTGAAGTTCTGGCTGCTGAAGACACATACTTGCACAGAAACAAGCAGAGCAGTCTTAGGGTGCTTGGTCTGCACTTGTGTGTATGTTCCCTTCTACTAGGTTCTCTTGTCCAGCCACCTCCAATCTCCCTCCACCCTTGGCCAAAGGAATCATTTTCATCACAAGGGTAGAACATTTGCCTCATTTTCCTTCATCATATGCTTTTACCACAATGTGGTCACTCTGAGTCGTTCCATGTCACAGACTCTTTTTGTCTCACTCCACCTCCGTTCTATCTCTTCCCTCCAGAATGACCTGCTGACCCAATGAGTGTAGATCCAAAGATAAAACTAAATACCAGCAATTCCAAAATAACATATAGACATATCAAGAATATTTCAAAATATTTATCTTGATATTTTAAAAATATACACAAATAGTATATTAGAAATCTCAGACTAAAAACTTAAATGATATAGAAATTGAGTAAAACTTAGCTTTTCTTTACTCCTTCCTCAATTTATTCTAATCCTCTGCTAATGTGACTAACCATTTGATATGTAAACTTTTAGAAATGTTTCTACGTACATATACACTTTTTTTCACATAGAGTATGAACTAGGTCACCTTCAATATACTGTGATTCTATAATTCACTCTTTCCCACTGAGTCATTCACTGATAGAGCAGTCTTTTCTATGGAGAAATATTTCCAATAGCTGATAGTAAATATCTACTGAGTACTTACGCTGTCAGGCATTCTTCTGATGCCTTTATATATAATTATATAATTTTCACAACATATCCAGGGAATAGGTACAATTATAAACCCCAAGCAACAGATAAGTACAGATAAATAACACAGAAGCCAAGCGACTTGCCCGACTCACTGAAGCAAGTCAGAATCCATGCTTTTCATCGCTTTGCTCTGTTGCTTCCATCTGGGAGACTTGATGATTTTGCCACTAAAACTTTTAAATATCATGTTACATTTTTATATATCTAAAACTGGCATAGGGTTTTTATTATGGGCTAACTAAACTGCTATTTTTAAAAACTCTTATGCAGCTGGATGAAGGTAAGCCAGGGACTGTAAGATTCAAGATTTTTTACCAACTTTTAAAAATAGCTTCTTGAATGCAATTTATGTAATGTCAGGTCTAGGATATAGACCAAATAGCAACAGAAAAATGAAAATATGTAGAAAGCACGTAAACTTGACAAGTACTGGGAACATAGTATTATTGGGGCCAAACTGGAGACCCGTAGAAAAACTTGCTTTTTCTAACCCAAGCCTTTGGAAGAGCTTCACCAACTGCCAAGTTCCCTAGGGTTGGTACTCAGCTCACTTCTTATCATAGAAGCATCCTCAATTTGATAGAATCTTAAGGAATCCTTAAATTTGGTTAGCAGTTCTACATTCTTGATGCAATAATATTTTCAGTGTGTGGGAGGATATCAAACTATGGAAATATCCTTGGAGAGATTTGCTTATTAAATTTGTTTTTTTTTTTTTCAATCTTTCTAATACTTTTTTACTAAACGCCAGATGGTTCTCTTCATTTTTCAGATTCATGTTATTCTTCCTTTGTCTAATGAACTTTTGAATACTTTTTGATGAGCGATCGAGGTTGAAAAAAAAAATCTCTTTAAAATAAAGAATATAGTAACAATGACAAATACTTCCTTGGATTTCCCTGAGGTGGGGTGAAACTTCTGCTTCATGGTCTTTTAGTAAGTCTAGAAGCTCATATCCAAGGGGGAGCCCCAAAGTTAGTCTCATGCTCACAGTCATGTTTCCAACTCAGAATGGACTCTTCTTGGAATTAGTTGCATGTGACTAACCAGAGATGAGGAGATTTGTGAAACTGGGAGTTAACATAGCTTTCACTCTTCTGGCTGAAGTTTTGCTGTTCCGGGAGCAATGTGAAAGATTCCAGGTCCCCAGATAGACAGAAATACTCTTGTTATACTTCCAGATGGGTGACCAAGCTCTAGTGGTCCACAGAATGAAGATCTGGTCTTAGACCCAAGCTTGGATGTTTCTGGGCACTAGGTAAAGACCTGAGTTTCAAGTTCACCTTTTATGGCTATAAAGACAACAATGAACTACACACTAGTTCCCAGAAGGGAAATCAGGGATGAGACCTTGGCTTCATCTATTATGTAGGATTTTATGTTTGATTTTATCCAGACTCTTTACCTTCTCTTCTCCCTGACCCCCAGCCTTATGAGGATAAAAGGACATTCTAGGAACCTTTGGTCAAATTCTTTCATGAACACTTTCTATACAATGAGTAGCTTTTTTTTTTCTCATGAGAAAAAGATTAAATTAACAACCATATTGTTTAAATGAGTTGCATTACCTGAGGAGATATATGCCACAAGTTGTAAGAGATAGGAAACATGTGCTTCTTATAAATTTCTTCAAAGAAATTCTTTGCTCTAAATTGGTGTCAGCTCAAAACGCAGTACTGTTCCCCTAGAATAGAAATGGCCATGTCTTTTGACCTTGCTTCAAATGAGGAAGTAGAGTTATGATTGGACTTTGCCATAGATAACCACTTTTGCTTCAGAAGAGGTTATAAAAAAGTGGAACATCTCTTTCTCCTTAAAACTCATTGCTGCATACCTTATATATCCAAGACCCTCTCTTCCACCAAAGTGTATGGGCATGTGTACATGTGTATGCATGAGATCCAGTTCTGCTCAGAAATTTAAGAAGTGATCTTAAAATCAGAAAGATGAATTCAGCGCATCTACATGAAGCAAGATCAATACACGTTTATGTATAGACTGGTCTAAGTCTCTTAATATCCTAAAATATTTAACCTATCATTTATTTTAGAAGGAGAAAACAGGCCAGTCTCAAGGAAGGGAGCCACTCTTCAAGCCTTTTCAGCTTTATTTTAGAGGAAAGTAGTATGCTGCTGTGGAACTGGTTCCAGAAGGAAGCCTCTAGCCGTATTGATGGAAGACTCTGAAAGGTTTCTTTTTCTCGATGTGTATATGTGCCTATGTCTACCTTTAGATTATGTGTCACAATCCAAGCGTACGTAAGAAGGAAGCTTAATCATGGCAGACACTCCTCATTCCCCACCCTACAACACCATGTGGTTCGAAAGCAATGAAGTTCCCTGAGCAGTGAAAATGCTGCTTATCTTCTTTGTTAGTCACTTGGAACCATTTGCAAGTTCCAAACAGCTACTCTCTGGAGAGCCCTCTTACTTTCCATTTCTGAGTGTGTTTCGTTATTATTCCTTTTGATGCTGGAAATGTAATTTTTAACGAACTACCAATTACTATGAAATATCGCTACAACAAACCAGTATTCTCAACAGGATTTATTGTACTAGGATGTGACCTTCTTTGCTAATTCTTGGGCTGCCTTCCTATTTTGTGACTTATTTGAACTCATATTTCTTCTGTCCGTTGACCACTTCAAAGCTTTCGTCTAGAAATTAAGCTGATAAAATAACAGAAGATTTTCTCCTCATGATAGTCTTTTTTTTTTTTTTTAATGCAAGTAATTGAAAATGAGCAATGATAACATTAGAGCACTTTATGTTTGAAGGTTTAAAGAATGATTTGGAGAATCAGTAGTAAAAAGGGACTAGTAACAAGTGAGCGTGAAATATTATTTTGCCCAAAATACTATTTAAAACAGATTCGAATTTAGGCTTATTATAGAAAATGGTAATACTTGAGTTATTTGAAGTTCTAACACTCAGATGTTCTTTGAAAATCTATTTTTAAAGTTCTAACTGGGGATCTTAGAGTAAAATTGTCATTGGTGGAATGTGGAAGGTGAAGAGGTGAGAGAAAAGTCAGACTGGAAGGAGGCTGCAAAAGGAAACCTCCCTCTTCAGGACCAGGCGGTGGAATGAGAGTCAGACGGGAAGGAAACCAGCAGAGGTGTTTTGCAATTCGTGGATCTCGCAGCTCTTTGAAAGTGCTACCCACAAAGGGACAGGTGCAAAGTGCTAAAAAAGAGCTTCTTGTAAAGTCTCTGCCGCAGGAATGGCGGGCCGCCAGAATGAGAAGTCGCTTCATTTCTGGTACACAGATTGGAATTTCAAAGATATGAAGATACAGGTCTTTCTCTTAAAGTGGTGGGCTGTGATGTTCTTTAGATGAAATTTCCAGAGCAGATTGCATACTCATGCTAAGGAAAATGTATCTGTCAATCTAGGGACTTTTGAAGGTAATGGGAGGCAGAAAGACCTGAGAGAAATTTCTTATTATCTATACTCATGCTCAGATCATTTGTGAATTTGCTTTTGCCACATGTCTCCTACTGGTGGCTCATTCAGTGCCTCTTCTATATCTATGAGACTCGACCATTTTGTGCACTCAGCAGACTTCTAACTGCAGGTATATGCCGGTTTCCAGCCCAAGATCTTCTTCTGAAGCTGTAAAAGTATTCTCTGCCTGTGCAGACAGCAGGGAGCAAGTGACAGTAATTAATAGCTCACCAGGAGCAGCCTTCAACCAGTGAATGATGGGAGTGGGTACATAAACGCCTCAGCCCTCTTGTCCTTCAGGTGGAATAATTGTGTTTCTCTGTGGGTTAGCTCCAGTTGTCCACACTATTCCCCAGCAAACAGCATTCCTTTAAGGCTGCCTTCTCCTCTCTATTTCACTTCCTTACTTTCCTATTGGGGTTTCTTTCATTTCCCAAATTCACTATTTGAACTGGATTGTTTATTACTGAGTTTAATTCTGGGAGAATCCATATAGAGTCATTTTCTTGACCAAAAAAAGTAGTTGTCTAGTTGCCTTCTGTGAAAATAGATTAAATAACAGAAAAACTAAAATTTTCTTCATGGTTAACTCATATTTCCCTATACACATTATTTAACTACAGTATTGTTTAAATAATTATATAGTGTAGAAGTGATACAAAAAGCATAAGGGCCCTACTGATTTTATAATTAAACACATTCCCTTTAAGCATCAAAGAGTAGGCATCAGTTATGTGAAATGCTAAGGGGAAAACATTCTAAGATAAAACAGTTAATGATTTAAGAATAATTACAGTGTCATTTGCAACAATCGAGTTTTGTTTAATTTAATTGTCTGCACACAGACAATAGTGATTGGTGTCATAGGAATTCTAGTTCAAGTTGAAAGCTGTTGACCAAGTTTAAAAGGTGCATATGAGAGGGAAATGGGTGGTCGTTCATTCTCTTTTCTTAGCTACTAAAAATGAATAATAAAAAGTGCTACTCTTATTCTCTTATTTGAAAAATGAAAGAAAAAAATGGAAACGAAATGTCAGTTTTTTCTTAAGGAAAGGTACTTTATCAATATTCTTAAAGACAACTTTAATTGGGTGGTCAAAACTGCATAATTTACAGGAGCAGCTTGATTTTGAATTTGGAACCCATTTCTAGGAGGGAAATGAATAGAGGCAAAAGGGAGGGGTTGGATGGGGTAAGAAGGTTATGAGCATTGCTGGAACCCATGTATAAACACAGCTCAACCTTCGAAAGTGCTTTAATTTTTCATCATAAATGTAAAAGCCAGACCAGAAACATCCAAAATGTATAATAAATGTTGATAATATGATAAAATCATCATGAGACATGTTCGAATTCCTTCTGAGGCAGATGAAGCACAAATTTTGTGCATCCCCAGCTTTACTTTTTTAGTTTCATGCATTGATCACATATTTGATTTTGGAGAGCTGTTCCATCTGTGTGTCAGTTTGGCACGAGGTAAGAAGTCTCCCTCTCTTACTGGTGACGCCTACTCACAGCTTGGAAAAAACAGCTTGGACTACACAGTCTATGTTTTGGTTCTACCTACAAGGATGGTTTGTAGATAGTATCAGTGGTTGTATCTTTAAAATAGAAATTTTAAAACATTTTTTTTTATCAGCAATTAATTCTTTTTTCCAAGTAGGATATTCTGTACAAATCCGAAGCGTGAGATATATGGAAATATTGATTTCAACATACAGGTACTTGAAAAAGTTAAAGACTGCTTTATGCTCTTAGGATACTCTGCAATTATTATTTATCCGGAAACCCAGGAAAGGTATAGTAGGAAATATCATTTCAAAATGGAATCATCAACAATATCTAACTGTTGCTTATATTTTTAATCATAAACATCAAAGTCAGACATGAAGCGCACAAAACTTCTAAAAAGTACTAAAAGAGATATAATTTAATAATATTAAGATATTATCTGTTGGAAATTAATTTGGTATTCAGTGATCAACTATTATGTGGTAAGACTATGTTCCAGGCAGATGAGGCTGAATCTTACATAGCATATAAATGAGAGGGGCATGTTATTGTAAATCTGGGTTATTGGTAAGGGAAAAAGGAGTTCTTTTATCATATAAATCTCACAGAAGGTACAGTTTACTGTGATAAGCTTAAAGCATATATACTTAGCAAATTATACCAAGAGATATCAGGCTGGAAGATGTTCGATGTTCCAAGAACATGGATTCTCCATTTTCTTCAGTTCTACCTGTCTGAGAGCCTATCTAGTTGCATGAAACCCAGAGTGGGGTCTCATCTAACCCTTTACAATCCGAATTTGTCACCCTGCACATCCAGTATGATTCCCCAACATGATTGGAAAATCTTCTATTAACCAACCAGCCCTTGTACCTGGCTCTAATGATTTCTTACCACACCACTAGCACCATCTTTTGACGTTGCCCACAGGTTCCATAATAAGACCAGGTATCGTACATGCTCAAGATGGACTGGCTTAGCATGTAGACCCTGGAAAAACCTTTCACATATGTGGAGACTTGATTGCACCTCTTTAGAAATGAGAAGAAGTCAGGCAATGGCCTTTAAATAAAAAGACCAGGGCTAAACTACACCCTTGCTGATTCACAACACATATAAAGAAAAGTCATTTATGTGCACAGATCTGATAGAAGGAGGTTTTCACTGAGGTTTGCCAACATGAATGAGTTAATCAGACAGTGTCTTGGGAGAGGGTTCACCTAAATCTGTTAAGATCTAATAGATAACACATGTGAGTTTGTGATTTTTAATATATTCCCACAATGTTAAATACACATTAAAAATAAGAAAAAATTTTCGACCAAGTTATTTGTACGTAACACCTGAAACAACTATGAAGGATTTTAGAGCTTCTAGGAACATAACTTAAAAATAAATCCTGAAATAACATCCCTGATTTGGAGAACTTGGATTATCGCCATTTTACAAATGGAGAAAAAGCACACAAACACAAAAATGACAAGTTAAAGGAATTTTGGCTGACTTAGGCATGATTACATGGTAACTCAGTGGCAGACCTAAAAAGCAGAGCTCAGGTTTTCTGTGCTGAAGTCCAGGAATCTAATGAACTCAACTTCCAGTAAGTAGAGTGTAGCATTGATGTTCCAGACTAGAGCTGTATGATTTAATTTGGTGTAAAATAAAATTCATTCAAGTGGGAACTACTGGTTGCTCAAAAATAATAGTGGGATATAATTTACTATTACTTTGACTTTGCTCCAATGTCTGATGGCTTAGTAATGATAAAAATATTAAAGTGTAAAGCTGTGTGCAGGAATAATCATTAGGCTGTGAGGACGGAACCAGTAATGGGTAAGGATTGTAGGCCACTGTCTTAGGCTATGAAATCATTCATAATAATCTTCCTAATAGTTTTGGAGTCATCATGTTGTGTTGACTCAGTTTGTAGATTGTAAAGTATTTGTAGGTAACAATATGTCATTTATTCTTCCCTAAACTGAGGCTAAAACATAGTTCTAACAGAATATCATTTTAAATGGCCATCATTTAAAGAAATCCTTTTCCTCCAAGAGTGAAATTCAGAACATTCTACTCTGGACTGAAGATTTGGTTGGCTTTTTGCATCCAATTTCATTCTTACAGGACATTTTGAACATTTCCCTCCCTTTATCATGGAGATTCAGGGAGTGCTCAGACAAGGTGCAAGGTTTGTGTAGTGGAGGATGACATAGGGTGAATATTTACTAAAACCGTTAAGTTTGGTTATTTAGAAAATAAGTTCAGGTTTTTCCAAAGAAATGGAAGACAAGCCAAGAGTAAAAGTAGGATTATGTGAGATCAGGTGAGCATGTAGCATGGAAGGGTCTCTTTTTAACTTTATTCATTTTTCAAGTATGTGGTTTACTAGTGGAGGGCAGGTGTGAACATATGTTTTGTGTATGTGCAATCTTCTTGTTTCCTCTTATTGAGAATCTGTGGAGAAGGGGGAGATCAGGGTCAGTGATGGTTAGTGGATATGAATCAACAAAGAAGCAGATCTCAAGAAACAGTTCAATTAAAGAACTTAAATAAATAACAGATAATTGCATGAGAAGATACAGCATGTTTCAACCAATGCATACAAAGAAAGAACACAGTCTATTTGAAAAATATGCTACCTCCATAAGATATACTTGAACTTACTCACTGGGATAATTCTGGGAGCAAGAAAGTACTTTGCAGTTAGTTGCGTTGTTATAAGGTTTCTACTACTCTAGTCCTAAAAAGATTTTTTTTTTCTTTTCCATTCCACTTTCTGGTAAGAATACTTACAGACTTTTTAGAGTACATACAATGACCTACAATACATATTCTCAATGGATAAATTGGTAGCTAAAGTACCTCTCAGTGGAACAGGACGAAAAAGTATTGTGAATAACTCAGTGTTCATTTATTCAAGGAGGGTGTTGGGTAAATGAGTCTGGTTCTGGGTCAGATGTTGTTTAACAACCTGAGCTAGTGACAACAGAGACTTGTATGTCACTTCAGAAAGGATGTATTCATATCGCCACTCTTTTTGGAGGCAGTCTTTCTCATTTGCCACAGTTGAGAGGACAGGCATCTTCCCCAAAGCTGTTTAGATGACAGATGCTTCTTGCATGGAAGCTCCGAGTTAACTACCTTTCTAGAGATTCCTTTCCAGCTCAAGCTGAGATTACAGAAACCATTCAACAAATGAACACTGACTGGGCCAGCTGTTCTATTTATAACACACTACGGCCCTTCAACTTGTCTATAGCCTGGTACAATTTGTCTGCACAGGTGCTGCAGGTGGAAAGCTATTAAATTTTCATTTATGCTGGCATTTCACTAGAGGCATTCGAGCCTCCCAGAGCTGGAAAGGGTTGCACTCTTAAATGACAGGATTCAAAGGAAGTTCAAATCTTATGGAGAGAAGCGGGAACGTGTAGGCAATGACCCAGTTTGTCGTAATGTCTTCTTGGTTTCTGAACTCATTCAGTGTCTTGTGCTCTCCTGCCCCTCCAGATGCTGTTGTGCCAGATTCATTAACTAATTAACCCCCTTTTTCATTTTCATGTCAAACGTTTCTAATATCCAAGAAATAAACACTGGCCTCACCTGTGTGCTGCTGACCTTGGGCTTGTTTTGAATTTGCTAGTTGGCTGCCGTTTACTCTTTGAGGCTTGCCTGAAGTTATCATTTTGTGATGTGATGTGAAGAAAACTAATTAGAAAGGAACCAAAAGACTAGATCAGTACATGAATAGACAATTTTTTTCATCCAAACTCAGATGCAAGATGCGTGTAAGCTAGATACATCGAGTGGGGCATGGCAGGCCTAAAATGAGTGGGAAAGGAAGACAAATGCAGACATCCTTTAGCCCTCACATTAGAGACCAGGGGTAAAGGGACATCTTCAAATGTCTTTCAATTTGTTTAAGAAATGATTTTAACTTTGCATCTGAATGTATCTGAACACAAGTTCAAGTTAAATATAATGGAACCCTTTGGACTCTGGAGGCCTGTACCTACTTTATGAAATGGCCGCAGAAGACGAGTGTTTTAATCTATTATGTGTTTCTAATAGAACGTAAAGACAGCTACATATCTTAGACAGGGGTCTCCAAACCCCTGGGCCACGGAACTGGACCACACAGCAGGAGGTGAGTGGTGGGACTAGACTTCATCTGTATTTGCAGCTGATCTCCAACACTAGCATCACCGCCTCAGCTCTACCTCAGATCATTAGGCATTAGATTCTTATAGAAGCACTGGTCCCTGGTGCCAAAAAGTTTGGGGACTGTTGTCTTAGAGGACCCGTGATATGTCAGTGTGTTTTGCTGTGAAACTTCTCTTTCTTTCTTTCTCTCCCCATCCTCCTTCTCCTACTCAGAACATTTAGAAGGCAGAAATTGCCTAGCTTCCTTTTACCTTCAATTTTGAAAACACCATGTGGCTGGCTATGTGCCATACATGGAACTATCATTACCTCATTTAATACTCTCAACAAGCAACAGAGGTAAGCATTGTCAGCACCGTTTTACAGACAGGAAACTGAGGCTCTGACAGGTAAAGAAACTCATGCCAGGTCATGTAACTAGTAAATGATACAGCTGAGATGCAGATATATATATCTTATTACAAAAGCAGCTCCACCCCCACATGACCAATCTACATTAATTCTGAATCTATGTTTTCTTTAAAAAAGTTTGGAGAAAAAGAGAGCAAGTCTTTAACTTGAACCGAAAGGAATTTCCTAGACCTGAATCTCAAAATACTTTTAGAGTAATGAAATAACAAGGAATGAGAGTCCAGGCCTTCTCAGGGATTGGAATGGTTGCTATTCCCATAATCTTGTCTCTGTTTCATCAAATTTAAGTCGATTATGTTTCAATAAAAATGACCACTAAAACATAAAGCTGGACAATGTAATGTCATCTTTTGCTGCTTGATAGCGAATGTTTTATTCTCCTTTATTGCTATGTCATAAGGGCAAATATAGTTCTGATTACAAAAATGTGATTTTATTCCTCTTTATATTCTACACAAAAAGTACATTAAGTCTTAGTGAACTTTATTCAAAAGAGACATGATTGGTGAGTCACAAGCAGTGTGAACAATTGCTTACCCAAGATAATGTTTTGGGGAAAATGTGGCAGTTGTCTAGGGGGGCTTGGGAAGGTCGAGTGCTGAGAAATAGTAGTCATATGGATGGCTATTGTGAAGTAGATCATCATTATGCATGTAGGGATTTGTATGAACCCCAAACATTGAAATGGCTATCTTTAGGAAATGGGACATGGCTTTTATGACGTGAGTATTCAGCAACTGAAGCCCAAGAGGCATTTCAATAAAGAGGAAGAGCACATAGGTCAATTATGTTTTGTCCACCTGGACAGGCCTTTGCTTCTGAAGCTTGGCATGTCTTCAGACACAGTACATCCTTTCGATGTGTGCTTTAGGCATTGTGGGCAGGTGTTTGGTCACCACCGTGCTACCAGTGGATTAGGGGGCTGCTTGCTGATGGAGCTCGCTGGCAGCTCCTTGTATGTCTTTCTTCCGTTCTTACCCTCCCATGCCTTTATCTTCTTCCTTCACTGCTCTCCTTAGGCGCAGTGAAGCTAGTAGCACCACCACAAACTTGGGAGCTTTGCATCTGCTTTTGAAGATGGTTGCTTCGAGAGTTGAAATTTTGTATACTTAGACCTTGCCAAAAGCTTAATTGGCACATTTAAGTTCTTGAAATCTTCTTTACATTTGTAACCAAAAAAATTTCTGAGCTTTTTCCAGCTTATTTTGTTAGAATTTTCTCTTATTTGTTGTGAGTTTGCCATTAATTCTCAATTCATGCAAGTATCTAATATGTCCTTTATTCATTGTCATTTTTACATTATTCACCATCCATTGACATTTAAACCTTTTTAGGCATGTTTAATGGTGGCACTGGCCATGCCAAGTATGTTTGAGGTTCTCAGAGCCCTCTGAAGCAGGGAAGGGAAAAAAAAATCAGAATCTTTGCTTTTTCAGAGGTAGTGGGGCCAGAACTTCCAGTATTCTAAAAGGTGTAAAATCATGCTATCCTAAACCACAAAATTGTTTCAGTATCCATGAAACAAAATTGTTTCAGTATCCATGAAACAATTTTGTATGTTTCAAAAGGAGGATCCTTAATTTCCCTCTATTACATTTGATCTCTGATAAACGGTCCCTCGTGCCTATACCTTTGTCTTGTTAGCAGTCATCTAAAGACTTCATCCATACAAACTGTACTGGTAGATTTTAATCTACCCTGTTATAATAAGTAGTTTGTTGCCTATTATAATTTGCCTTGCAAATAATGTACACAAATCATCAGGTTCATTAAAATCCTTTTGGCCTGAAATGTTTTCACTTATCTTCCTCACCTCATTTCGCTCAGTCAGCCCTTCTAAGCTTTCTTTCTTGTTTCCATCAATTTTCTTCTCTAAGTCAAAGTCCTTATGATCAGTCCCACCATAGAAGGTGTACTCAGAGTTCACCCTGATGGGTCACAGATTCTCAGATCTACCAGACAGTGGGAAGGTACTGTGAAGAGGAAATATGTTAAGTCTTTATGGCTGGTGTCTCATGAGACTCACTGGCATGTGAGCTAACATGTTTTCATGATTCTCACGGGCTTTGTCTTAAATTTTTTTTTTAATTGTAGTAAAATATATGTAATATCTAATTTACCACTTTACAAAATGGTATACAGTTCGGTAACATTCACATTATTGTGCAACCATCACCACTATTCATCTCTGGAACTTTTTCATCTTGAAAAATTAAAACTCTGTACCCATTATACAATAACTTCTCTTTACTCCCTCCCTCAAACCCTGGCACTACCATTCTACTTTCTGTCTCTATGAATTTGACAGAAAGGTATCTTATATAAGTGGAATCATAGGTATTCTAGGTATCTTATATAAGTGGAATCATACAATATTTATCCCTTTCTGACTTGCTTATTTCACTTAACATGTCTACGAGAGTCATCCACACTGTAGCACGTGTTACACTTTCCTTCCTTTTTATGGCTGCATAATAGTCCATTGTGTGTATATACCACATTTTGTTTATCCATTTATCCATTGATGAACACGTGGGTTGCTTTCACCTTTTGGCTATTGTGAATAATGCTGCTATAAACATGAGGATAGGGGACAAATATCTTTTCAAGTCCTTGCTTTCAATTCTTTGGGGTATATATCCAGAAGTGGAATTTTTGGATCATATGCTGATTCTATTTTTAATTTTTTGAGGAACTGCTATAATGTTTTCCATAGTGGTCGCATTATTTTACATTCCCACCAGCAGTTCATAAGAGTTCCAATTTCTCCACATCTTTGCCAATACTTATTTTCTTTTTCTTTCTCTCTTTTTGAAAAAATAATAACCATTCTAATGAATGTGAAGTGGTATTTAACTGTGGTTTTGATTTGTATTTCTCTAATGATCAGCATTGTATACCTTCTTTTCATGTGCTTATTGGCTATTTATGTGTTTTTTTTTTTTTTTTTGAGAAATGCCTATTCAAGTCCTTTGCCCATTTTTTTTTTAATTGGGTTGTTTGTTTGGTGTTGAGTTGTAGAAGTTCTTTATATATTTTGCATATTAACTCATTATCAAATGTATAATTTGCAAATATTTGTTTTTATTCTATCAGTCGCCTTTTATTGTTATTAGTGTCTTTCGATGCACAAAATTTTAAATTTTGATATAATCTAATTTATTAATTTTTCTTTTGCTGCCTCTGCAGCCTTTGTCTTAATATAAAATCTCTTCATAGTGTTTTTATCCTGGCAGATTAATCTCAATTACTTTACTCTTTCCTAAAACTTCATATTACAGACCTCTAATTAACCTCATGGCTAAATGTGCTTTTCACTCCAACAGACACTGAAGTCCAGCCTGGAAGCTGCTCCATATGGAGGCTCAGCGAGCAGGCTGTGGGATAAAGGGCCTTATATCCCTATGCTGGCTTCTCCTGATGCTTTCCCGAAGCTGGAGTTCTGTTCTAAATAACATTTTATTTAGTTTGTTCGATAGCCTCAGAATCCCACATTTCCCCCCTCTTTCGCCCCATTATTTATTCACTATTTATTGGTACTTATATTTTCTATCTGTGCAGATAGTTTTATCTCTGTTGTTGTCATCTGAAAAATTAATGAGTGTACTAGATACCCTAATCTAGGTCAGGGTTTTTACATATCCTTCTTTAAAGCAGTTGAACCCCCTTTTTGAACAAAATCTTAGGTGAGAGCTCAGTACCGCTGATATGAGCAGTGGCTACTCTGTTTGGAGCAGGAGATAAAGAGGTTCAGCTCGCTGCTTCCCTCCTCCAGCTCCTGAAGCTTTTCCTCCAAATCTACATAGAGGCTTTGTGGAGTCTACTCAGGACAGAAGTGCTGATGGGGCGGGAAATGGCACACAATCATTCACGTTCCTTCCAATCCTGCTTACAGCAAAGCATTTCAGCTTTTGTGCGGTAAATGTATTTAGAAGTACATGTACATTCAATGAAAACAACAGGGTTCTCGGCCTGAAATAGCTGTTCAAAAATCCCTAATCTAGTTTACTGACCAAAAATGATAAACCACATGGAACTGAGGACTTGTAACCGTGATAGACCTCTATGTCACCCCAATGGAATAGTGACCCAGTTTATTGATGAATACCTCACATAGGGAAAATTCAAAAGCCAGAGGAGAGCCACCTGGTAAGAAAGCCAGCTACTGAGACACTGGAAACTTCATTTTAATCCACAGAAATTTAGAGCAGTGATGTAGAAATGTAGAGCAGTGATGAATCACCAGGGAGACTTTAAAAACTCCCAGTGTCCAGTTTGTATTCCAGATAAATGTTGTTTTCTGCAGTTAGGACCCAGACATAATATATATATTAAAAATTATGATAAAACACAAGTTCTAGAAATTTGCTACTCAACAATATGAATATACTTAACACTATTCAAATGTACACTTAAAAATGATGAAATTTACCATCTTAATCATTTTTAAGTGTACAATTTAATAGTGTTAAGCATATTCATATTGTTGAGCAACAAATTTCTAGAACTTATCTCGCAAAACTGAAATTCTATACCTCTGTGATAGTATTTCCTTCTTTTTTGAGGCTGCATAATATTTCATAGTATGTATATACTGCATTTTGTTTTCCATTCATCTGTCAATGGATATTCAATGGGTTGCTTCCATTCCCAGTTATTGTGAATAATGCTGCTGTGAACATGGATATGCAAATAACTCCTTGAGATTCTATTTTGATTTCTTTTAATGTATACCCAGAAGTGGGATTGCTGGATCTGATGGTAATTTTATTTTAATTTTTTTGAAGACACTTCTTATTAATCATAATTGCTGCACCATTTTACATTTAAACCAAGAATGCACGAGGATTCCAACTTCTATGCATCCTCGCCAACACTTATTATTTTGTATTCTTTTGATAGTGGCTATTCTAATGGGAATGGGATGATATCTCATTGTAGTTGTGATTTGCATTTATCTTATGTCTAGTGATTTTGAGCATCTTTTCATATGCTTGTTGGTCATTTGTGTATCTTCTTGGAAGAATTGTCTGTTCGAGTTCTTTGCCCATTTTTTAATTTGTTGTTGAGTTCTAGAAGTTCCTCAGATATTCTAGATATTACACTCATATCAGGTATATGATTTTAAAATATTTCCTTCTACTCCATAGATTACATTTTCACTCTGTTGTTTCCTTTGCTGCACGGAAGTTATAAAGTTTAATGTAGTTTAATTTATCTATTTCTGCATGTTGTCTGTGCTTTTAGTGTCATATTCAAGAAATCATTGCCAAATCCAATGTCCTGAGGCTTTTCCCCTATGTTTTGTCTAGCAGTTTTAGAGTTTTAAATGTTTTTCTTTTATAACCAGACAAAATATAAAATTAACTGTTATATAAGATATAGTTTATGATTAAGAAGAAAAAGTATCATTTCCAAAATTTGTAAAATAATTTTATTTTAGCGTGATTATTTCTTATACAAAAATAATATAACCTTGGAATTTAGTATTAACTATTCACATTATGATATGCATAATGACTTAAAACTTATTAAAATTTCAGCAAATTATCTGATTTAGAATATGGCATCAACTATGTAAATGATTCTTTAGTTATTCTTATAAAAATTAAAGTTGGATATTATAACTGAAAGTAGAAGTTATTTTTGTGGTATTCATCCATTTTTTTGGTATTCTGGAGTGATGCTGTGGTTGTGGAAATCCTGACAAAAGGGCTGTATTTTGTATACTTTTTATTGACCTTTTGTAGCAGAGTGTTTACTTGTATAATTTAAAATCAAGTTCACTTTTAGGTAAACCAGTTTTTCACCTTGAGATTTCATAATTATGTTCAATGAATATATTTTATTTTAGTTCTCAGGGCTTATTTTGCATATAGATTTGTCTTCATATACCTACTTCACAGTCGTAAGAATCAAGTCTCCTCCTATGCGTTAGGTTTTAATATTCGGTGTAATCATATGGATTCCTTTAAACTAGTTTTAGCATTAAAAGGACTATTTTGAATCTTCATTCAATGCCTTCGCATCTTTCTCATAATACATACTTTAAAAAATGTCTCTTCTATCTCTTCCGAAACTGGGCTTCTTTTTGCCTACTAAACAGACTGATAAATCGGGTTTTAAGGGATTGTTTTTCTCTACCTCAGCTTTGGCTCACACTGTTCTCTCAACTCTGAATATTGTTCATAAATTTGTTCATGAGTGTGTTTTACATTTTCTCCAGCTTTCTTTTGCTATTCTCTTTGATATGTGCCATTAGCCTTTGTAAATTCTTAAGTTCTTCAGGAACAATGAAATTGCTTCTTCTGCCTACCTTATTCAGAGTTGACTCTGTCCTAACAAGCAGTCAGGACATCTTTGGTATGGTACTATCATTCTTCCTTTGTGCCCAGCTCTGTGACATGCTGTGACAGAACTGTCCCCTTAGAGGTCTGTTGGATAGGGCATGCTGACCATGCAGGTGATCCTGTTTAAGAATGGAGTGTGTCACTTACATAAAATTATTGTTGGCCTGAGAAAGTTTTCCCAGTATATTATTTTATGCTCTTGAAGAATCTGAGTTCCAGGAAGAACTTTATCTCAATGGATAAACACCTGTTAATAAGATTATGGTGATGATGACATTAAGTAACTATAAGGTACCAAAAAGTTAGTCTACTATCCTCTCCTACTATGCTTATCCCCACAACCAAGGTGGTTTGGCTTATTGCTATGCTGGGTCAAAATGTACCTTTTCCTTAGACCCACATTCTGGACACCAGTTTAGCTCTGGGCCCCATAGCCATTCTTGATTAATGATTCTTAAAC
Organism: Pteropus vampyrus; assembly: GCF_000151845.1. Classification (NCBI taxonomy): domain Eukaryota; kingdom Metazoa; phylum Chordata; class Mammalia; order Chiroptera; family Pteropodidae; genus Pteropus; species Pteropus vampyrus. The sequence continues at coordinate 3,911,881 of NW_011888820.1, forward strand.
TTCCTGAGGTTAACTTTCTAAAGAATCTAAAAACCTGGACTCCCTAGGTGAAACAAACTTAAGCACATAGGACATTTTAGAAATAATTTCAGTGTTTTCATAGATTGTCCTGAAGTTTCATCTGAGGGTCCTCTAAGGACAACTAATCTTCATTGTTTGATTACTGTGCCAGGCACTGTGCGAGGCATGTTACCTGAGTCATCTCAATTAATCCCTACAAGGACCTGATGAGACAGATTCTATGTTATATTTTTCTGTAAGATAAGGAAATGGAACATAGAGAGATTCAATAGCTAGGTTATACAGGAAGTAAGCAGAGGAACTGGGACTAGCACCTCGGCAATCTGATGCCAGAGCTGGAGACCTATGGACCCCAGTTTGAGAATCCTTACTGTGGAGAATTTGATTTGATTCTAGGCTGAATTCTAATCTGAAGAAGCATCAAGAGTAATCAAATGAGGGTTCTGAGTCAGCAAGGGAATCAAGTGTGTGTGTGGTCCATAGATCAGCAGCTTTGACTTCACTGGAGCATTTGTAATCTGAAGAAGCATCAAGAGTAATCAAATGAGGGTTCTGAGTCAGCAAGGGAATCAAATGTGTGTGTGGTCCATAGATCAGCAGCTTTGACTTCACTGGAGCATTTTTTAGGAATGCAAAATCTTAGATTTCTCTCAAGAACTACAGGACTTTAATACGGTCCTCCAGGAGATTTGTATGCACATTAAAGTTTGAAAAGCATTGGCAGCTTTGCTGACTTAGATCACTTAGCATCAGCAGCTTTGACAGTCTCTGAAAACATTTCGAGCTTAAAATTGAGTTTTTGGTAACTTTTGGTAAAATTGCTGATGATTCCTAGTGTTGTCACTGGTGATGATGGTGGTGTTACAGGAAAGGTGATGTAGAGAGAGGCGAAGTCAGCACTAAATGAATATATGTGAGAACAATGTATTGGCATCTAGTAGGTCTCCCTGCTCTGAATTAATGGTCAGGTCTATTTAGAATTTTCCTTTAAAATACAAGTGTTCTAGAATTGAGAAATACATTCATGTCTCAATTTTATAAATAGCATTTATGAAAATGTCATTTTCACTTGTTAGCTGCATGCCTCCAGCAGCACAGGATGATTCTGGGCAGTACAGGGCTATGGATAGCCATCAAAGTTGGAAAGGAAAGCTTTAATATTTCTCGGATATTTCCTGCTAGGCACTGTTGCTGTGGTAGGTCTTTAAGGCCCAGTGGGGATGTGTCATACCTGGTGCGCAGGTATCCTCTGAGCCGATTGCCTACTGCACCCATGCCTCATACCCTCGCTTAATGACCTGGTTTCTGACCTCAAATGTTGGCTCCTCTCTTAGATCCACAGTTAACTTTGGTGCCAGAGCCTCCCTTCAGGAGGAACTGAATTTCCTCCTGAATTGTTACCATCTTTAATTAGGTTTTTCAAGTAACCGCTTATTCCTTGTTTTTGAACTGTAGTTAAGTTGAAATTCCTTGTTTTTGAACTGTAGTTAAGTTGAAATTCCTTGTTTTTGAACTGTAGTTAAGGCTAAATGATGGTATATCCCCGGGCTGTGGGTTTCACCAAGCGGTCGTCCTCTATATTCAGATCTCTCGCTTGCAGGACTCTCTGGTTATTGAGAGTAGAGTCATTACGATTAGTTCTCAGGATCACAGGAAAGGACCTTTGTAATCCTTTTAGGTACATTCCGGAATGTAAGAACGTTCTGTGGGATAGTGGGATAAAAATGAGTAAAATATCCTCACAAACACACTTTTTCTGTGAGAACTTGAGACCAGCAAAGATTTTTCAGTTAATTTAATAGGTTCCAGGATAGATATTGGACTTTGGTGATGCTGAAGGGAGAGATTGTCATTTGAATGTTAAGAGAGCTATGTGTGCTTTTCTACCTAAGCAAGGACCATGAAATCTATTTAGAGATGTAAAACCATCAGCTAAAAATGAAGAGTCTCTTAAAACAAGCAAAAAAGGCATTGTTAATAATTTTGATTCCTGTACCAAGAGTGCTCTATAAGAGTGGTACTAAAAATTCTCCATTTAAAAAAATCTTACTTCATTATATTTTAAAGTATGGTATGACTTCTTCAAGTGATAAACCTAAAGAGGACACAATGATTCAGAATGTTTAATATGAGGATCCACATTTGAGTTAACTGAAAAAACACACAGGATTGATATTAGATATTTATATGATTACCACTGAGGCCTATTGGTATTTATCATGAGAACAGTTTTACTTAAGATGCAGGAAAATACGCATCCTTGGCACTGGACAAACCCATATACTATTTAATATGTGGGTCTTACCAGCCATGAGAATTTTCCTTTTCTTTCAATTACTCATTTGAAACAAGTGATGACTGAAAGAGTAAGCGATGTGTAAACTCTTCAGGGAGAAGAGGTGATATTTCCATGTGAGATATGGCTACATTAAGGTGTCTTGGTATGTAAATTAAGTTTTTATTAATTAACCGCTGTCCAAATATTAGAACAAACAGCAAACAGTTCCTTGCCACGGGAATAGAGCAACTACTGCAAACCTAAGAAATGTCAAGTTTACTTACAGTACCTGAGAATGTTTCTTCATTGGGAAATAGCTTACATAATTAAAATAAATTAAATTAGCTCATACTCTGCTTAATCCCAAAGAAGAGTCAAGTCACTATAGATATCGCTTTCTTAAAGCTTCGGATAATCCAAGGTTGCCTAAGGAGACAAAGTGTATCAGTTGTGGAACCCTCTATTTGTCATCTGCTGATATTTTACTAGTACTCCCCAGAATCATTCAGATTTCTATAAGCAATATTCTTCCACAAGGGGAAGAAAGTCCAGATTGTAGTTTAACATTTCTTGGCAGTCTTGAAAAATGTAACAATTAAAAAAGTTGTCAGGTGCTTTAATTAAAGCTCCCTATGTGACTCTTTTACATATGCAAATTATCCTCAGTGGTATCATCTGTGAGGAAAGGTTAAAGTGAGTTAGCATTTAGACTATTAATTATAAAGAGAAGATCTTGCCAATGAATCAAATAAAGTGTTTATTTAATTTAATTTCTATTTTCACTTGTACCTCAGACTGTAAGCAGCAGCCACACTACCAGGGAGATCCTTTTTGTTGATCCCTTTAGGTCACCAAAGCCTCCTGTTTACATACTGAAGAGTCTTTGGCAAATACTGATTGTGTCTGGAAAGGTATTTTGGGATGCTTTGTTGCAAATGCCACAAAAACATTGATGCTGGTGATATTCTAAAGGGAATGTCATGAAAATAAACTATCTCTGATGTTTCTTATGCTGATCTGTCAGCAGCCTTGAAATTGAGAAAAATGAGGTTTGAAAGGAAGAAACGAGAGAAGTTGGAGAAGGTGATTGGGGACAAGGAACAGGGGGAAGATAAAACATAAACAAGTCAGAGAGATGGTAGGGCAGTAACATTTTAATGGAAGAGAGTGTCTGAGAAAAGAATTTAGAGAAACAAAGATAAATAGAAAAGAAACATTCGTTGTCAATTTTTTCATCAGGTTTCAAACTTTTTAAAAACGTATTTTTCTTTTAAGTTAATATTTGCAAGCATTTCCTATGCACCTGGCACTGTACTAAATGCTTAATTTTTTATTTTGTTACATTTTATTATTACACATTACATTTTATTATTACATATTAACATATAAATATCTTAACTCTAGAGCTTGATTATTTGGGGTTGGAATTCCTGAAGTGTCACTTATTTGCTCTGTGATTTTGGACATAGTGACCTTTCTTAATTCCAGTTACTTTATCTGTAAAATGATGATAATAGTAGTATACATCTTACAGGTTATGGTGAGGGTTAGTAGATTAATATATGTAAAGCATTTAGAACAGAATCTACACATAGAAGCACTCAATAAAGGTTTGCCATTGTTATTTTTATTGACACTCCAATTTAATAGTTGAGGTTCAGAAAACTCAAGGCTCAGTCTCAAAATGTCTCAGCTAGTTTCAAACTCAGGTGAACCTGACTTGAGAACCCATGGTTTTAATCACATCCCATAAAGTGATAGAAGACCTAGTTCGTAAATTCAACATTAACTGTCTCTTTTTATGAATTACTTAAATTCTCTGATTTTGCTTAGATTCATCCCTAAAGCAGATCCTATGACAAGGACTTGATGAATGGTCCCCAGGTATATGACTTTTCTTGATGTATATATTAACTATTTATTAATTAACTACTATATCTAAATCCAATAAAGCAGAATAGGTATAATAAATTGAGAAAAGTGAAACAGAGAAGGATGGAAGCTGATTTCAAGGTGCATTTTTAAAAAGATGGCTGGGGACATCTGAGATTCTGTGATGCCAAGGCCCCATTGGCGTTGCATGGAATGTACCACAGAATAATCCACCAGGAATGAGGAAGGTGGAGTGTTTATTTACCACTTTGTATCCCCTGTTGGTCAAGAGTTGTTCCAGGGGTTGTTAATGTCCTTGCATTTCCAGCTTTGCAGATGACTCAGCGTAACCCAGAATCTCAGAAAGCAAGGGAAAGGCAGCAGAGCTGAGGTGGGTCATTTTGCCAAAAGTTGTTTTCTTGGCACAGCTGATTGCAAAGTGACAGGCTAAAGGATTGTACGAATTATTTGATACACTCCCCTTAGTTCAGTATACACATCGATTACATAAGATACTTGTTCCACATTTGTGTATATAAAATTTCGGTAATTAGCATTGGGTTATTGAGCTTAAATGATATGTGTGTGAAAGTGCTCAGAAAAATATAAATCATGTAGAGTGTAACACTATACATGTTATAGTGATATCTCCAAAGTTGAAGGTCAAACAGCAGTTGAACAATATTTTTTTTAACCAATCAATCTATGACTACTTTTGAAATCAATACCTCTATCATTTCACTTTATAACTGTATCTGGATTTCAGCAGAAGAGAGACACTTTGGGAACTCGACATCACGAGCATGACTGAGTTCTAACCGATTGTCCCTTTGGATTGGAAAAGTCAAAACAATTTGCCCAATGCCTAGTCATTTGGCTACTTGCTGTCTTAGATGGTGCAACACTACTATTCTGAGGTAAAAATTAAATAGAACAGAATGAAAATTTATCCTGACTAGGTTAAAATCTGAGCCTGTTTGAGACTTCCTATATTTAGTGAAAATCAATCTGTGCTCTACTTTCAGAACTAAAATACTGTTTTAAAATGCTTAATTTTCGATGTCATCCTGCTTTGTGTTTGAATACTGACTCCTTCATTTACCCATGTGGGTGAAGATGGCAGTCACTTTAACCTCTCTGGGCTTCAGTTTTCTCACTGTGAAATTCAGAAAATAATAATACTTAATCCAGTGAACTGTTATGAGGATGACAGTAATGTGTTTGGAAGAGTTCCTGGAACATAGAGGCATTCAGTATGTGTTAGTTGCTGTTATTCTCATTATTATCATTGTTTGTTTTGACAAAGATCTATAGCTTTATTTTCTGAGTATATAAATGTAGTGGTTATTTCTAGTAATCCAATTTAATGATGAGCCGCTCTCATCTAACATTTCATGTGAAATGTAAAGCTCTGAGAATTATCTTGATGTTCTACTGAGAGATAAATTTTAAAACCTTTGATCCTCCGAGGAGCCCTCTGACATCATGAAAGCACAAGGCCTTTGTAAAGCTGATTTTCTAAACAGAATGTTGATAACCTTGTCCAAAACTGGTTTAGAAACAATTCGAAAATGTCAAGTATCTTGAAAAGGAATAACGATTTTGATAATGCCGTGTATTATAGATATAGAGGTTGTATCCCCTTCAAAAAGAGTAAACTGACTTGTGTTCTCATTCCATGTACTTCACACGTACCCTGTGAAGGAGATTTGGGCACACATACTAAGTATCTATGTGTCAGATTTCTATCTCATAGACTTATATAAAAGACTGCAGGTGTAGCACAGTATAATAAAGACTATGACTCCACTCTTTGATGTTTGACTGACTGCTAACATCTTAAGCCTCACTCTTCCTTTTTCCCCTTCAGCCCCACTTCTGGACAAACCGATAAGAAAGTCTGAGTGTTTCCTTTTTTGGTCCCGTGGGAAAGTCAATCCACACAAGTACCTGCCTGTGTACAGAAGCCCTCGGGCTCACCTCAGCCTCTGACCACCGTAAAAACTCCATGCCAGTCTCTTTTCCCGGTTCTTAGAGGACATTTTCCATTCGTCCCAGAAAGCCTCATCATGTAAGTTATAAACCCTCTCATGCCCTCTTGCGGTGTGTCACTAGTCTTGCCATTCCAACAAACATTTTTTGGGAGGGCGGCGGTGTTGGTGGTGGGTCCTTCCTGTTCCTTCAGAGTGGCACATAGATATTGGCTTGAACTGGATGGAACCCAAGTTCCTTGGAGTAATGGCCGAGACCGGGTCTGGGGCAAGGAAAATACAAGGCAAATCTAGGATATTTTGTCAAGCAAAGCAAGAAAGTACCTCAAGATGGATGGGGTCATGTCAAAAGAATAACAGCCAGGACGAAGGGGCTGCCATTTGCCAAAATGGGACAACTTGAGTACTGAAAAGAATAATAATGGTAATGGATTATATCCCATTCAATACAAATCCATAATAATACAGAGGCAAAAAAGAGAGAGGGAGAAAGAAGAAATAAAGGGGGAAATCTCTTCTTTATAGATTATACAGAGTAAATGAGAAAGAAAGGAGAGAATTTTTAAAAATTACCATTTGCAGCCAAATATGATTCAAGCAAAGGTCATCAAAGAATACTGAAACT
>NW_011888820.1:3918717-3930697 GCF_000151845.1 Pteropus vampyrus
GTTCCTTGGAGTAATGGCCGAGACCGGGTCTGGGGCAAGGAAAATACAAGGCAAATCTAGGATATTTTGTCAAGCAAAGCAAGAAAGTACCTCAAGATGGATGGGGTCATGTCAAAAGAATAACAGCCAGGACGAAGGGGCTGCCATTTGCCAAAATGGGACAACTTGAGTACTGAAAAGAATAATAATGGTAATGGATTATATCCCATTCAATACAAATCCATAATAATACAGAGGCAAAAAAGAGAGAGGGAGAAAGAAGAAATAAAGGGGGAAATCTCTTCTTTATAGATTATACAGAGTAAATGAGAAAGAAAGGAGAGAATTTTTAAAAATTACCATTTGCAGCCAAATATGATTCAAGCAAAGGTCATCAAAGAATACTGAAACTTTTGAGTAAGTGTTGTTGGGGTAACAGGATATTCACATAGATGAAAAGTATTATCCCATAGATTATGTGTTTTAAATGCTAAGGAAAATGAACCTTTATAATATATATGCAGTACAATAGAAGTTATACAACATCAGCTAGGTATTACGCAATACTTACGCCAAAATATTTAACTTGAATTTAATGGTGAAGAAAAATTACAGAATATGGGGCATAATATAAGACAACTGTACTGAATTTTCAATGTCATGAAAACAAAAACAAAAACAAAAAGTAGAGTGCTCTTCTAGAAGAGATTTAAAATATTAAAGAGACAAAACCAAAAGTATTGTGTGAACTTTGATTTGAGCCTATATTGAAAAAGTGAAACAATTTTAATATACAATATTGGTCAATTGGGGAAATTTGAATGTGGATATATGAAAGTGATTGTAGTTGCATAAAAGAACATGCTTATTCTTAGCAGATATGTGGTATTTAGGGATCAACTGCCTTATGTCTGTAACATTTTCATTGTTTCAGCAAACAAGTATATGTATAGTTATGTAAAAAAATAGATTAGCCAAGAAAGAAAGAAAGAAAGAAAGAAAGAAAGAAAGAAAGAAAGAAAGAAAGAAAGAAAGAAAGAAAGAAAGAAAGAAAGAAAGAGGGAGGGAAGGAGGGAGGGAGGAGAAGGAAGGAAGGAAGGAAGGAGGGAAGGAGGGAAGGAAGGGAAGGAAGAGAGGGAGGGAGAGAAGGAAGGGAAAAAATGAAAATGTTAATACTGTGATGAATTTAGACAAATGGTATTTATTGTTCTCTTCTTTCAACTGTTTTGTAGGTTTTAAAATTTTTAAATAAAAAATTAAGGTTAAAATCTCAAAATGAAAACAATAAAACAACAACGAAAACTATAAAACCAACAAAAGGACTTTAGAGGAGTGCTGATACCACCAAAATTCCTGTGCTACTTCCTCTGAAAACAACATATTTGAATAGAATGCAGTATTTGTACCTGGAAATTATTCTTAATGTATAAAATAAATAGCAATTATTATTATGTCAAAAGACCTACTGCACAGCAACACATGTTCATGAATCAATGCTATCTTCCTCCATCTCTAGCATCTATTTGAATTACATTGCTCTGAAAGCAGAGTAAATATGTGCTCTCGGCCTACAAAGACAAATAGACGACTGACTTGGAAATCAAAAGATTTATGGTTGCTGCAAGTCTCCTTACTGTGGTACCTCATTAATACCAGATTTGATTTGAGAACGTCATGCTCGAACTGCAAATGAACTTGACTTCTGTGATTGGAGAGCCACTAGCAAGACTCACCTGTGATTAACATCTCTTTGCTCAAATGAGAACAACTGCTTGAGGATGACATTTCTGACTTGTTCAGCTTGTCATTATTACATCTGAAAACAGCAATAATTCCTTGTCCTGCTCCTATGCCCTGAGAAAATAATTGCCATGCTCATTATCTTTCAAGAGCCTGGAGGAATTTATCCTATTAAGACTGTGGGCAAGTGAGTGGTTACCTAGCTCTCTCTGACTTTGTAATGCCTTTCACAAGTTGTTATAATGTTGCCATTTGCCAAATCTTTTTCCCTTTCTGTAGTACATTTTTTTTTAAGATGACAACTTATTTTTCTTTTCTCCTGCTGAAAGACTGCATGAAGAGGGATTGCCAGTCAGTGTAATATTATGAACTGAAGGTAAAACACAGTTGTAAAAGAAATTTCCAGCATTATGTATTCCATTCTTGGCCTCTGTGAGATGTAGGTATTACAATCATATTCTGTTTGTTTACATTTATAATAGCATTTTTTGTACTTTCTTGTTTGTTTGTTTATGTTTCTTGGATTTTAGTCTTTCTTTTACCACAAATCATTTCTCCATAATATAGAACATAGCTTGCTATACATAAAAATAAAAACCCATAAGCCAGTTTAATAGACTCAGTGAGTTTAAGGAATATGAGTTTATCTATTCTTTTTTATTATAAGCATGTGCCATATATTGAATGGGACATGCTTATATTAAAATAATATCCATTGTTTGTCTGACATTAAAATAATATCCATTGTTTGTCCCATTTAATATATGGGACATGCTTATATTGAAATAATATCCATTGTTTGTCTGAAATTCTAATTTAGCTGAGAATTTTGTATATCTATTTGCTAAATCTGGCAACTCTACCACAACCAGCACTTAAAAGCTATGTCCTCCAGAGTCCAAAGAGAAAACAAGACTCTAATCAGTACTCATCATTTGTTTTCCCCACTTTTACCCAATAACAAATTGGTCTTCCTTTCTGTATCTAATGGTGACATACAGTAACCCTATTAGCTGATCAACATTTATTTGCTATTATCAACTTTATTTTTGTGAACTTGTCAGGTAGTAAAACAACCTGGAGGTTAGGAGTAGAAAGACACACAAAATTTTCTGCTGAAGAAAAATTGCACTAGATTTTAAGAAAATTTCACAAGAGCTGGATTTTCACAAGGATCTACCACACTACTGTTGTGACTTCTCATAATGCATTTACCCTTTATATATTTATTTTCTTCAATACATAATGAGCATGATATTCGACTCATAGGATTTTAGTTGCTATCAAATGAGGTCATTTATGTGAAAGCACACCATAAATACGAATTTTTATTAAGAATCAGAAGCTAAAACTAGATCACACTCAAGTAAGTATTTGTAAAATTATGGCTAATTTTGGCATTTAATAATTTTCTAGGAATGTATTCATTTTATCTACCTTAAAAATATATTAGTGTAATAGTATCTAGCTGTTCTTTAATTGCTGATACTGTGATTGTCTACCTAAAAGAATTAATGGAATCCAGAGAGAAGCTATTAGAATCAATATAAGAGTTTAGCAAAATTGTTAAATATAGTATCAACCTACAAAAATCAAAACCATTTCTCTATACCAACAATAATCAACCAAAAAACTCCAGAAAAAGAATATCCCATTCATACTTGCAATAAAACTATAAAGTATTCATGAGTTAAAGTAACCTCAACTATGTGAGACCTTTATGGAGAAACTTGCCAAATTGTAATTTTCAAAAAGATAAAATCATTCCATTCCCATAAATACAAAAAAAATGTGTGTTGAAGATTTTAAACTCATTAATTAAGGAGAGAACCAATAAGATATTATGGTCAGTTGAAAGAGCACTTAAGAAGCCAGGAATTTATAGGCAATTTAACAGAGAAATATTAGGATAAGATTGCTAAACTAGTTATAAAATGAGTGTCCTATGGACCATAAATCTTTAGAATTATTTGTTTCATCAGACATAAAATTATTTGCATCTACTGGACCAAATTCTAGAAGTTAACATGTAACCTCACTAAGCCTGAGACCTTTTATAAATAGTAAACAACGAGATAAATTATTTCCCATAGCAATCCTTTTGTGGCCTTTGCCCCCATGTGATGTTGAAAGGATGTGGAAGAACCTTTTTGGTCTTATTTCCAAGTTTCAAATAATTTTCCTGACACACTTTAAAATTCAATAAAGGATATAAAAGATAATCTGAATAAATGGAGTGACATCTCATGCTCTTGGATGGGATGAATTCATATTACAGAGATGTAGATTTTCTTCAATTTAGTACATAAAGGCAATGCAACTCCAATCAAAATTCCAGTTAGATATTTTAGAGAAACTACTAAACGCAGTAAAATTTGTAGAGAGGAATAAAAGTCCATGTCTGTCTGTTGCTTAAAGAGAAGTCATAAAGACAGAGAGCTTGTCTTGTTAGCTAGTAAGACGCACTACAGGGCCAGTTATAAAAGCAATGAGCTATTGGTGTAAGAACAGATAAACAGATAAATGGAAGAAAATAATACACTCGGACACTTATGTATGCATAGGAATTTAGTAAACTTTAAAGAAACTACTAAAAATCAATGGAAATTGTTTTAATTGAAGTTTTTTGGGAAAATTGGCTCACTATATGAAGAAAAATTAAATTTGATCCCTATCTAGTTTAACCACATCTAAAGGGTGGCATCCAGATACATTAAAGAACTAAGTGGGAAAGAACAAAATATACAGCTGATAGAAGAAGAGGTATGACATTTTTATAATCAAGAAATGGGAAAATACATAAACAATTTCAAAAGGAAAAACAATAAAGCAAAAGATTGATAAATATAATTATATCAAAATTAAGGCGCTTCATTCATGAAGAATACCATGGGTCAAATTAATAGATGACTAAATAGGAGAAGGTATTTTCAATGTCTAAAACTGGCAAGGAATTAATAATTAGCAAGGAATTCCTATAAACTGACAAATCAGTTACTGCAATAGGAAAACAGGTAAGGAATATGAACGTGTAATTTACAGAAAACGCTCCAAACCAAGAAGTACCCGAAGGCTTGCTGACAGTAATAATCAGAGAAAAAAAGGTTAAATTAACAATATTAAATTGGCAAAAATTAGAAAGCTGGATAATGCTGAGTGTTGTCAGGGAAGCAGGTATGCAGGTAGCTTCATGGGGAAGTAGATGGTAGAACCATTCTGAAAACGATCTGGCATGATGTAGGCAAATTAAGTATACATATACATTATGACCCAGCAATTCTGCTCCTGAGAATTTATCCCAAAGAAAATTTCAAACAGGTTTATACATGAAATATATAAAGATATTTATTGCAGTGTTGTTTACAATGGTGGCAGTCATTTTCTCAAGTCGGTGGCAGTTTGGGTAGAGTAAGTAGGTATGACTTACAGCATACTACATACTTTGGGTTATTATGGAACATTTGAATGAACACATCTGATGTATAGAAATAAGATTGGATTTTAAAAAGATAGAGCTTAGTCCAAAAAAGTAGAAATGGAATGAGCTCTATAAGGGTTTTCATAGTTTAAAATAAATGCCAGCAAAACCACACAACTCATTTTTAAGCACTTTAAAATAAAAAGGAATAAACACAACAGAATGGTTACCTTAGAGATGGGAATAAAATGGAATCAATAAATATTAAAACTAGAACCTCTCACTTGAATAGATGATAATAATGTGCCTTGAACTGAGAAGTGTTATTACTTCAGTCTTGTATATCTGATGAACAAATAAAATAAAATAAAACAAATCATAACAGTGTACTGGAGGAACCTAAGTATTCATTGCCTTGCTTACTCCTTGCCTCTGTTTAAATTTACCACCATGATTGCCTTATGGAGGTACGGCCCATCTGGAATGCTGCCGTGGGCTGGTTCAGGGGTTTCACATGCTCTGAGATCAGAGACCAGCAAGGAAAATCTGGAAGGGAGGAAAACAGGTACCATCAAAAGAGTTTTGGTTTCTACTTTTATGCATATTTTTAAAATGCTGCAAAAACTGTGGATATTGCCTTTGCTCACAAATACTCTAATGTTTCTGCATTCCCCCACCCAAACCCCATTATTTAGTAAATCGTTTTCATGTTTAGTAACAACTTATGCTTCTCTAGTTTTCCAGTAGGCAAATCAATTTGATGAAACATCCTCTCATTTAAGTGTCACTAGGACTTAAGATGGAGGCCCTATCATGCTTTTTTTGCAGTTGAGAAAACAGAGGTTCAGAGAGACCGAATAACTTTCAAAATGTCATTTATCTGGAAAGTGATGGAAACAGAACTTATCAGGTCTCCTGGCTCCAAACGCAATTTTTTAATCTTATGCTTCAGTCTTCTTTAATGTAAAAAATCTTCAGTCTTAACTGAATTTCAAGTAATCGAAAAAAAATTAATGAAATTCTTGTAGATTTCTATTGCTATTTATGCAAAAATTAACTGAGAATTAATTGGTGAAGAGTCAGTAGATATGACAACCAGAAAAAGGCAATTATTCAGGTGGAAGTCTGAAAGGCAGTGATAAATAATATAATTCCCTGGCCATCCAATACTATTTGGAAACCATAATGCATTTTATAATAAATTCTGAATTTCAAGGAATTTCAACTTGTCCAAATGCATTAGTTTATAAATTGCAAATATTCTGTAGTGTCATCCCAGATGCAGTTTCTAAAAAAAGGAATATTTATGGTATTAAACTTATCAAAATCAGAAAATTTTTTAGGCATACGTGTAATTCAATTTTGCAAAATAATGGATATGGGAAAACTGATTAAAATAGAACTTACACACTGAAGAAAAAGCAACAATGATATACTATAAAGTGGCCAGGGGGCTCTTTCCACATTTCTTGTACAAATTGAGATTATCGCTTCTCTCCTGAACCACACAATGTCCACAGACTCTCAATGCTCATTCTCTACACAGCAATCAGTGATATGATCAGAGTTCTCCTGAACATCTCATTCTCATTTGCTTTCAAAATGCAGACATAGTTATTGCCTTATCTAGCCCCATCTATCTTTCAAATCTTATTTAAAACATAACCTTAATCTCTCTCACCCCAACCTTAATCTAGAGTAGGTGTTTGGTCCATCATCTCCTCAACCCTTCTGTGTTCCCTCTCCTAACAGGCTGTCTGTTCACGTGATGCCCCGACTGGAATGTTCTTCAGCTCCCATTGTCTGTCTAACTATTATTCTTTCCTCAGATCTCAGGTCAGCAATCATTTTCTCAAGAGGTCTTCTGGATTCCCAATTCAGGTTGGGTCCTGCTGACATAGGCTCTCAGAGAACCTAATCTCGCTCCTTTGGATGAGTTTTGCAGTTTGTAATTATACATCTATAAATGTGATTTTTTTCTTGATTCATCTTTGTCTTGTCTTCCCCAACAAACTACAAATGCCACCAGAATTTGTTCTTTAACATATTTTTATTTTTCCTCCTCTTGCATCTAGTACCCTGTTGCTTGTTGGGGGCATGGTCATTTATTTGGACTCTTCAGCATCTTTGTATATATTTTCTGTATTTGGTGAATTCTTCACCTTATGACCCCACTGCTCACAGTGGCAGAGCTCAGAAATTTTCTAGCCATCATACTTTGTAGCCAGGGACAAACATATGACCTAGACGGTGGCATCCAGCCTTCCAAAGGCACAGGCTGAGACTCCAGGAGTCATCTCTGGAACGTGGAATCACTAGCGTAAGCAGTGGTGTGCCGGATGGTAGCCCTGGTGCTGGCACAGTCCTGTGGTTTATTTTGGAGATTGTTCCTGGAAGAATGGTCATCAAGCCTGATTCTGTGGCCTTCCCAGAGAATCTGAGACTTATATCCTTTAACAAAGTATTTATTTTGCTTAAACAATTTCTTTGGTTTGCAACTAAGAGCTTTGAAATGAATGAATGAATAATGGAATCTCTTCACTGCCAGCACAAATTGGATGTTTGATGTCTATGCTGTTCTATGAAGTTATTGCAAAAGGGACTTAAATTATAGAAATAACCCGATTATTGTCTAGAGGCTTGTTATGGCCTCTAGAATATTTTAACCATAGGAGGCTATAAAAATATTCTTAGGTTCAAGTGAATAGATGCGTTGCCTTCCTAATATTTATTGCTTAAAATATTCTGACAAGTAGTCTGGATTCTGCATGACCAATTTTAGAATAGTTCAACTCTTAACGTTTATTGTTTATTGTTTTATTGTACATTGCTAAGCTAAAAGAAAAAAATATTTGATGTTTTTATGTCTGGAGTTATAAGTACTTCATCCATTATTCTATACTGAAAGAAGAGATTTCAAATAAAACAGATAAATTTAAAAAAGATGCATGTATGCTGTGATTTCGTGAATATATGTGTCTTATAAGAAAGCAGTCATGACTACATATTTTTCTGGTAATGAACTTTGGAATCTTGGATGAAAGGCCTGAAAGAGCATTAAATACAATATACTTTGCTTTTTATTAAATGTGTTAACTGGGGTAACAGGAGCAGTCATCTAACAGTTTAATTGGCCTTTCCCTGAACCATCTCCCACTGGGTCCACCCAGGACTTGCATAGCAGAGATGTTCAAGCTCAAATGTCACTGAGACACAAAAATGTGAAACACAGTTGCTAAAAGACAATTGAGCTGGTAGGGACTGTGCAGGCCTGGAGCATGCATGCTGTTAAAATATAAACTGAGGCATATTAAAATTCCTAAGAGTTTATTTGAGCAAAAGTTGATTCAAGTCAGGCAGCAGCATGCCAGAAGTGGTTAGGAATGCTCCACCAACAGGACCTTGGGGAAAGGCTTTTATAGAGAAAAAGGCAGAAGAAAAGTAAAAATATTATTGATTGCCAATAGATCCGCATTTCTGTTCTTGTAAAGACTCAGTTTGTAAGATGCTACAGTTATTTTAATTCCTTACATAATTGGGTTGCAATCTGAATGATATCGAGGCTGACTCACCCATCCAACTACATTACCTTCATTTTGGTTCTTTATATCAGGAAGATCTTCAACTAATATGGAAATCAAAAAATTCCTATCTTCTAGATATAAAGTTGTTTGTCTTTGGAGTGTTTTTCTTTTCTTCTGGGTACAAAGATTCATTTAGCTTAGGGGAGAAGGTCTAAAAGAAAAAAGTTTTTATCAAGCTATGAACATCAGCTTCCAACTTGGCCAACTTCTGACCATAGAGCTACTGAAAAAAATCCTTTCAAATATCTTGTCAGGTTTCCTGGGGGAGAAACAGTAAGTATTCCTGGCAGTACTGAACAACCTCATGGATTAAGAGGCATCCCCAAAAGGGATGCAAAAGATACTACCTTCTCAAGATCCGGAGCCACTTCTAAAGATAACCAAAAGAAATAAAGACTTAGACAATTACCCTGACAGTTGGCAATAGTCAGGAGGACCCTAACCATGAATTAAGTGCAACCCACATTTCTGTCTGTCTTGGCCCAACCTACTATGCCAAGTCAAGTTCTCAGGACACAAATGAGACAAACAAGAAGGCAATATCTGTGCCTGGGAGAGGAAGGATCAACAATCAATCAGTGGGTACCAAAAAGCAAATTCACAAGTCATAGTTCAAAGATCTATTTCTTACAATTGTTATTTTTCTGTCAGTCTGAATTTGGAAAGAAAGATGACAACATGAAATTTTATTATCTTAACCAGGCTCCACAGATAGAGATCTGGGACAGCTGACTTTGGTAAGATTTCTCACATTTGCTGGCTTCTGCCAGTTTTCCTAGGATCCTGTCTGCAGGCCCTGGAGGAAGTGGGGTGTCCCAGCTGGTGTCAGTGAGCTGAAACTGTAGAGAAGGAAAAATAATTTTCTCTCTGCCATTTATAGTGAGTGGTTGGCTGAGACCCCTTTTTCTCCAGAGCACCTCACAAATGGATAAGCCACTGTGGCCTGTAATCCAAGATAATCTTTGGTAAGGTTAACCTGCTCGTTCAGCCTTAAAACAAAATTTTATTCATCTGTGGATCAGGTCAGTTCCCAAATCAGACCCAGTGCAGTTCCTAAGTCTGATCCATTTGGGCCCTGGACCCAGTCTGGTTAAGTCAGACTCAGTCTGGTTCTTAAGTCAAACGCAGTTCAACTCTGTCATTTTCAGACCCAACATGGAAAAAGAAATGCTCAAATAAGGTCTGAAAACTCACAATGCAAGAACTGCAGAGCTAGGATCCGAGAGAGACTTACCCACCACCTCCAGCGGCAGTGAGAAAGCAGCGAGCTCAAGGGGCTCAACAGGTACCTACGCCTGAACCCTAGCCTTCTTCTTTCCAGTCTTTCTGGGAGACCTCAAGTGAAAGATTTTATATAAGATTTATGCCAGTGTTTGCACCTCTGCTTCAGCCTTTTGTGATCGCTGCTCCTATCATCTCTCTAAGACATTGTATAAAAACATCTCCTCCTCCTACTACTCACATGGACCTGCTGTGCCACCAGCACTCCGTCTTGGTTGCCTACCTACCGATCTTGACTTACCCTTGACTTCTCAAACTCCTTCTGTCCTCTTCTCTCTACATAGCCAGGACTATGAGCTCTTCACCATCTTTCCGATGAATCTGACATGCTCACTCCTTTATCTGGCCAATAGAAAATACTTATTCCTTGTTATGTCCTGCTCCTTATTTTTAGTGGTGGTAGTAGGGGGTTCTACTGCAGGAGGAATTCTTTAGTAATATCGTTTCTTTAGGCTTACTCACCCTTCGTCATGAGAGGGCTGGTCTGAATAAATAGTCTTCAGCCTAAGAGGGTCTTTCCTCCCTTCTGACACACAGGTCCTGAAGCTGAGTCTGGTCTCACCAGGGAGGCCAGGGTAGGAGTGGACCGTTGACTACCCAATACTGTCTGCATCTCAGCAGGATTTTCCTGTCCTCTGCTTGTTTCAGAGTAGGCAGTAATACTTAGGATTACAGTGTATACTTTATGCAGAGACATCCCGTTTATAGTAATCTGACGGCACAGTGTTAACACTTAAAGGGTTTTATTAAGCAATCTCTTCACCAAGGTGAGGCGTAAACTACTTTAACGATCTAATGGGAAAAAAATTACTTAGTGGCAGAAGCCATTTTGAGTTTTCTCTCCACGTAATGAGTTTCTAAGTAACTTCTTTAACTTCCCAAGGAGAACAGCCATTCAGTTCATAAAAATTATCCATATGAAAGGACTACTGATGCATGCTCCTGCTCCTTTTGTTCTGATAATAGAGACTCACACAAGCTGTTAGGCAGCTTTCTTTCCCAATGTGAAGTGTTTAAAAAAAGAAAAGAAAAGATGAACTGTGGCTTGTAGAACTGGCACTGGAATGCAGGGCACCAAGTTCGCCACCGGAGTAAAGTTGGAGCAGAGTCGTGATCCTGCTCAACAGTGTCTTCAGCTCCAACGGTGGAAAGATGTGTGTCACCCAACAACTAGAAGCAGCCACTCACACCATGATGAAATACTGTCCGTAATCAAAACCATGGGAAAAAGAAGGCCTTGCTTGTCCTCAGGGTCTTCTCTTCTCAAAGCTGGAAAGGTCATAAAATAAATGCTAATGTTTTTCTGACCTCTGTCCCTTCCAGGCATAGGACCGAGAGTTGTTTTGTTTTGAATCATGATAAAATATGACAACTCCTAGTTTCTCAGCCCCTGTGTCATTTATGATGCCCAATATTTTTCAAGTTCTGGTCCTTTATCATGGTGAACCTGACTTATGAACTATATTGAAGCTAAAGCTTCCCTTCTGAAGCAGAAACAATATATTGTAAATGGCTGTGTTTGGCTATTTTTTGATAACATCTTACTTTTGTCCTCCCCAAAAAATGACATTCATCATAAATGTCTATTTCGTGCCTATTGAAACATCTTTATTCTTTTACAAGAATAATATACAAGGTCTGACTGGCTTTTATGGTTATATTTTCATTATGATGGCAGAAATAGTGAATAAATGGCCGTAGTTTCTAAATTTAAATAATACTTTTTAACCTCCTTGATCATACATATATGTTTTCATAATATGATGAGTTCCCCCCCACTTTTTTGATGTGTTTACATGGCTAAGCTACATCCCCATTTATTCAAACACAAATCTGGGTATTGCTGTGAAGAGAATTGAAGGTATAATGGAAACCCTTATTCAGCTGGCTTTAACTATGGGAGATTATCCTGGATAATCTAGGGCCTGATTAAAGCAGTTGAAATGCCTTAGAAGCAGAGTTGAGCATGTGTGTGGGG
>NW_011888820.1:3931742-3934545 GCF_000151845.1 Pteropus vampyrus
TCATTTCAGAGACCAGTGTTCTAGAAGTTTTATAGTTTTAGGCATTACATTTAAGTCTTTAACCTATTTCAAGTTAATTTTTCTGAGTGGTATAAGATAGAGGTCCACTTTTATTCTTTTGCATGTGAATATTCAGTTTTCCAAGCATCATTTATTGAAGAGATTATATTTTTCCTAGTGAGTATTCTTAGCTCCCTTGTCAAATATTAGTTCACCATATATGTGGGGGTTTATTTTCAGGCTCTAAATTCTGTTCCATTGGTTGATGTGTCAGTGTGTAGGCCAGTACCATACTGTTTCGATTACTATAGCTTTGAAATATAGGTTGAAATCAGGAAGTGTAATGTCTCCGCCTTTGTTCTTCTTTCTCAAGCTTGCTTTGGCTATTTCAGGGTATTTGTGGTTCTATATGAATTTTAGAATCGTTTTTTCTATTTCCGTAAAACAAAATGCCATTGGAATCTTGATAAGGATTACATTTAATCTATAGATGGCTTTAGATAGTATGGCCTTTTTAACAATGTTAATTCTTCTGATCCATGAACATGAAATATTTTTCCATTTTATTTGTGTCTACTTCAGTTTCTTTCATCAATGTTATTGTTTTCAGTGTACAGGTTTTTCACCTCCTTGGTCTGAGATCTTGGGAGTTACTGATGGCTGCTAATTGGGCTCCGCGGTTGAGTGGACCTGCTGGCTGGGCTCCATGCTCAAGTGCTGGGTGGGCACCGTAATCTGGCAGGACTGCTGTCAGGTAAGGCCACTAGCTGGGTTTTATAATCACCCCTAGTTGGGCGGGATCACAAGCTGTATTTCCTGGCAGTTTAGTGTTACTGGCTGGATTCTGCATTCAGGTGGGGGCCACAAGCAGGGCATTGAGTTAGTACAGGGCCTCTGGCTGTGTTGAGTGATCAGGTGGGGCCATAGGCTGTGCCATGAATTGGGCAGAGCTGAAACCGAGGCTTACTATCCGGTAGGCCACTGCCTGTAATCTGCTATCTAAGTGATAATTGTGATAATTTGTGGGACGAGACTATTAAAATATCTCATTTCTCACCAAACTTACCCCCCAATCCCTACTACCTTTAACTAATTTAATTTATATATTCTATCTATTAATTTTTTATTTATCAGTCATTTATTTATTACCAACATGGATTCACGGATTCTTATTTTATTCAATGGGTTATAATGTGCTCCAGTCCTTATTTATTTTCACGCTCAAGTTGTGTCTGACTTGTCCAATGGGAAGTCCTTTGAGCTGGTTCCATGTGTCCTTTTGTTATGTCCTCTTTTTTTTTTTTTTTTTTAAGTTTTGGTTTGTTTTTAGCAGTTCCCTACTTTTTGTTACAAAATGTTCAGGTTCATCTTGCACTTTCCCTGTCCCAGCCCTAGAAACTGCTATTTCTCCAAGCACATCTGATTCCTTTTAATAGAGAATGGTACTTAGAAAGATATGAGTGTCAGGTGTGCTAATTGCTCCCAGGTGTAATTGCTTCTAAGCTTCTGGGCCCCTTCAGTGGACAGAGCTGGGGATAATAAGTTTAAATGGATACAGGCATACCTCGTTTTATCTTGCTTCGCTTTATTGCACTTCACAGATGTTGTGCTTTTTTACAAATTGAAGGCAAGACCCTCCACCTTCAAAAAGATCACAACTCACTTTATTATGACTCTAGATTTACTACTGTGGTCTGGAACAAAACCTCCCCAATATCTCCAAGGTATGCTTGTATTTCTTAAACCTGAATACTAAGTTTCATTTTAGAACCCAGCTACATTGAAGATTTTAAAGCATCTCTTAAGCTTGACGGACATTTGTTTTCTTTTTCTGTTACGCAGACTCTCAAGGTAGTTGCACTTCAATGCCTATTTCTCTTCTCTCATTTATTAGCACTTTATTTTCTAGGTCCTTCTTAACCTTCCAGGATACAGTAAAAGTTTTAAATTCTATCTTTAGGGTAGATTTTCAAAGATTTATGTGGTTTCCTTGTTCTGTGACTTAAATTCCCAGCATATGCTATCTATTCCCAATGCATCGATTTTCCTTTCAGAGCACACACAAGTTGATAAATATGTAACTGATAAATAGATAATGAGCCTAATATTAGAGTGAAGATTTTGGGGGTTGGTGGAACTAATGACAGTGGTCTATGTTTTCATCATTTGAATTCTTTTTGAAAATCTAGTGCCTAATGAGGTTATCTTGTAATTTAATTTACTCTAACACCAGCCTTCTCCAGACAAATTATGTGTTAAATAACCAGAAGTAGATATGTAGTTACTGTTGCAGCCTCAAATCCTAATCTGATTTGTCACTTCCTCGGTCAGTTAAACCACATTTGAAAGTATTTTTAAAACCTTGCCTAGAAATACAGACATTTATTTTGGAGACAGGGTTAAAATGCTTTTGCAAAAAGAATAAAAGCTGTTAGGACCAGGGCATCAGAGAAGCTTGCAGTTTTGATTCAGCTGGAGATTTTTTTTTTTTCTGTTACTTCTTGCTTTACATATCAAGGGAGAAATTTGATACTATAGCTGACAGCAAGTTCCATATTGGAAATTCTTCTCTGGTACTTTTAAACCCTGGGAAAATATATCCCTATTTTCATTTATTATACTTGGATCTACAATAGGGAAAAATCATATAATTTATAGTCCTAAAGGTTTCTTCTTGCCTTGGCTTTGTCTTACACAAATTAATTAGCTTTTTTTTTTTAAATTAGCTCTTAAGTATCTTCTTACACAAGTTACTTCTCTTTAGCTGCTAGATCCAAGCTGTAAATGAAAAATCCCATTCAAA
>NW_011888820.1:3934595-3958467 GCF_000151845.1 Pteropus vampyrus
TCAAAAATGACCAGAAAACAAAACCAACAAGAGGTCTTTCTTCTCTTCTAGAGTTGTCCTTTCTGTTCATCCCTGACCCATTTTCATCAGGAAAGAATTATGAGAGCTTGATAATAGCACCTAAAGGTATATAAAGAGTTATCAAACTATTTATGCCCAAGAGAAGTTTAAAATTGACTTTAAAATTTGCAAATTATTATAATAATTATAATTAGATGAGACCAAAGAAAAGGGATTTGTTCAACAGAGGAAAAATGTTTCGAATAAGCAAATGTATCAAAAAGTTGTCTTTAATATATTTAAAAACACATATGTAAATGAATATATGTATATATAAATATGTAAATGTGTATGTATATATTTCTTTCACTTAGAATTCATTGTTACAGTATAGCCATGAATACGTAAACCAAATTTTTTATGGCTATTTAATATCAAAACAATTTTTTAACTGGGAGATTAGCTATGCATATCAGAGGTGATTTCTAAGATTCTACAGTGCATTTTTCAATCATTGTATATAATAACAACATATCAGAATTTCCACCAGACTGTGATCTCTTTAAGGACAGGGATCCCTTAATTCTAGTAGGTACTCAATAAACAAATGTGATAAATTTTTATTTGGAAAAGAAAATGTAAAGATTGAAAATACAATAGCCATGCTGATTTCTCTGAACTTTAGTTGAAATGGCAGAGAATGGAATGTCTCTGTAGGAATAAAGCCCTGAAGACCTCATCAGGCCTTCATGGCGGCAATGACAGGGATAAGTTACCCCTGTGCTCCAGCGGCAGGCGTGTAACTGAACACGACTAGAGTGGTTTATCTCAGACAAATACAGGAAAAGCAGAGCCTCTTGCCAGTTTTTGAAAATTAATTTCTTTATTTGGAAAAATAAAACTACATCACTTTAGCCATTTACTGGAATATGTAGGAGGCTTGCGTGGAGCTATTCTCCTCTGATCTCGGAGACACACAACATGGCTTTCCAAAATACTCAGCTTTCTGCTGAGGCCGATTATGGCTGGTAGCCCAGGGGGCGTTGATGCGAAGGAAAAGCCTCATATTTCAACTTTAAAGCTGAGAGTGGAATGTGATGATATTCAAGGGAAAGATGCAGGTAGAAATGCAGATCCTCTGGGGAAAGAAAATCACAAGTTATCAGCACGCTTACAGTTAATTTCCACCACATCTACAGGCTACTACAAACAGTGAGCAAAGACTCTATAAAGGCTCCAAGTGACTATACAGAACTTGAAAAACTACAGTTATGTGCGATTTGATTATAATTCTAAAAGGAAAGTATGTGTTATTTTTAATATTTCTTTTTACCAAGAGAAATATTAAGTTGGCCTGAGGGTAAGTCCTTCTATGAGTATTTTGCTCATTGGAGAATATATTCTATTTTTTTAATGTCTTAAAAGCTATAATAGATATATTCTATTTATCTGGCATTTATCATCTCCCCTCCTCAAAAAAAAAAGCAGCCCAATTTTTCTGTAGGGAACTAGATTATCTCTCTGGCCAAGTGTTCACAGGGGTCTTTATAACATGAAGAATGTGACCCCAATTTCCTAGGATATGATGTTTGTTTCAGGGAAAGTCACCTGATCTAAGTGGGCTAATCAAAGTGAATTCTTTGGGTTCTAAGTTGAGCTTTCTAGAAGAGACCCTCTTTACTTTCTGCTGGACTTGAACATAAAAGGCATGGATTAGCTATTTTGCCTATTCTCAGAACCTGAGAATGAGCCATCACATTAGGAAACAGGGCAGAGAAGGAGAGAACCTGGTTATGCTGATATAGTTTGAGCTCTGGGCTCAAGTCATATAAATTTTTAATCCGTGTGGTCTAATAAATACTTTTATTTGTCAAATTAGCATGAGTAAGGGTCTGCTATGCAGCAAAAGGTGGTTTAACTGATATGGTAACTGAAGAAAAAGCGGGTTGCTATTCTCATGTTTCCTTGAACACAATGAAGTGTTTATATGGAAAAACTGATTGAAAAATTGTCAGGTGACCATGCCTCTGAAACCGAAATGCTCACCCAAGTATATGATTATATTCAATGTTGGTGCCAACAAAAATGAAATTAAAAGATCTGAAGAGGGTATTGACACAAACATTTTTGGGATATTGCTTTTGCAAAAGAAGTTTAATAAAAGATAATGTTAGTATTTTTTTTTTTTAATTTGAACACAAGAAAAGTATTTTCCACCTTTAGAGAGCTCTTCCCTCTTCTCATTTGCAATTCTTATTCCAAGATCACTGGATAAGAGTTATAAATAATTGGTTATAGCTTAATTTCCCTAATCTGTGGAAGGCTAAATAATTGTCTGCAGTAAATGAGCTATCATAGTGTATTTTTCTGGACTTACAGCTTTACTTAGAGCATATCCAATGTATGTTCCTAAAAGAAAGGAACGTAGAAAATAATTTTTTGAAAATAATCTAAAATTATTTTGAGTATATTCTCACACTTGAATCAAATTAGCTGGATATGGAATTCTAATTTTGGAAAAATTATTCCATTATCTTCTAGCTTTTAGTCATGCTACAGAGAAATATAATACTGTTCTTATACCCAGTCTTTGGCATTTGACCTGTACCCTAAACCCCATCCCTCACCATTTATAGTGACAGAGACCAAACTCGGTGCCCTCTGAGTCTTTTTTTGATGAGGCCTAATCCTTGGGCTCTGCCATTGCCCATTTTGGTCCAACTTTAACAAGAATCTTGCTGAGTCCGTAGTTCGGTAAAAATCATCAACCTTTGATATTTGATCAAATTCCTCATCTCAACTGTGGCATATGACCACCTTTGATATCTGATAAATTTCTTATCCATTTGATATCACCTTGGCCTGCTTTCAGCAATAACCTTGTAAAGTCAATTTAGGCACAATCCTTCTTTACTCCTGATGTTTCCTCTTAGTAATTTCCCATCCACTTAGCCTCACCCTGCTCCTTGGCTACAAAGTCCCACTTTTCCTTGTTGATTGAGAGTTGAGCCCAATCTCTGTCCCTTACTACAAAACTCCATTGTAATAGTCTCCCCAAATAAAGCCTGCCTTACCATCTTTAACAAATGTCAGAATAATTTTTTCATTACCAATAGACATTCTCTTAATACCTCATTTTTATTTTCACTCTGCTGAGCCTTGTGTCTCTGAGTCACAAGTCTTTCTGGATTCAATTTCTCTAGAGAGTACATTCCTGCTCTTCTGTTGTCTGAACTAGCAATATACCATATTCCCTGCCTATAAATAGCTTATTATTTATTTGGAGAAATAAAACTTTTATTCTTAGAATGTTAAAAACATGATAATTTGATAACAATAGGATAAAGAGGTATCACAAGGTGGAATTATTTGTCAAATGAGATATTATTAGTGTTTGTGTTCAGAAGCTGGGCAGCTCTTCCTCTGAGGTGAAATTAAAAAATTTCATAAGAGGATTAGATATGAATGAAGTCTTGATGGATGGACTTAGCTTATTTAAGTTCTAGACTGATGTGTCAAAGACCGTCATGTGTTCATGAAATCCAGTTTCCTAATCTACTTATTTCCTATCCTGGACACATGGCTAGACTATATTTTTGAGTTAAGTGGGGCTGTGAAAAGTTGGTGGAAGCAGTGCACTTAAAACATTTCTCAGTCTATGGCCATGCTACCCTGAACAAACCCGATGCTGTCTGATCTCGGAAACTGAGCAAGGTCGGGCCTGGTTAGAACATGGATGGAAGACCACCTAGGAAGACCAGGTACTGTAGGCACACACACACACACACACGCACACACACACACACACACAACAAAAAGGATTGTAAGCTGACAAGGTCTTTGCAATCTGTGAGGTCAACCAAGGGTTGCCTCACCTAAAAAAAAAAAAACCTCCAACAAACAAACAAACAAACAAAAACATTTCTCATGTGATACTGTATGTTCTCTATCTTCCCTAGGCTGTGGTCAGTCTTCATACTCCCATTCCTGTCCAACTTGACAAATGGTTTATAAATCTACATGTTATACTTTCTTTTTCCCTAACTAGATTTGTGGTTTCCTGCTGTCTCCTGGCTTCCTCATCTCATTGTGCTTAGGAGATGGCCTGACACAAATTGAATTGGAAGTGGTAACAAAATATTCAGTTATTCAGTAAGAATGTAGTATGTGGGCATTCCAGCATGAAACTGGACATTTTTCTGGATTTTGAATCCCTGCACTCACTGACATGGTTCTAGAAAGGGCGGTTTGCACTGGCTTTGGAGTGCAGCATTTGAAGCAAAGTGTTTGTATGCTGAGCCAATAGCTGTTCTCTGGAAGGAACTTTCATTCCTTCTACATTAGCGCTCATCAACTACATGGACCAATACAGGACAATAAAACTGTGCAGACACCTTGGCTGCAGCATTTGTTCCATTGGTAAGACTGACCACACTCTGAACACCTGGGCGCCAGAGGTGATGAAGCCCTTATGAATTTGGGCAGCTATAAAGTAAGTCTGACCTGTGTGATGGGTGTGAACTACTTGATGGAATAAATTTTAAAGCACAGGCGATTGTGTGCCATGCCTAACACTCAGGCTCTATCTGCTCAATGTATTTGGTAATGAGAAGAATATGATTTGGGTTCTTCCATACAGCCTACTCTATTTTATAAAGTCAACTGTGTATAGCTTTTAATTCAATTAGTTGTTTTCATGTTAATTAGCTCTCATATATTACGTTTTCTTCTCCTCTGCCCCAATCATGACTAAAATTTTAATCTGTCTTCTCGGTTTATAATATGAATCACATCATGGATTGCATTTTCAATCCTCCATGCATAGATTGCCTTCAATGATAGGAAAACCCAAAGGCTTTAGAGCTGCAGAAAAAAAAAAAATCCAAGGATCTATTAAATATTGCATAAGCACATATAGAATTCTCTGCTTTAACATCCTATGCGATAAGGGTGACCAGATATACTTGAAGGAAACATTATAGGAAAGAATTCATTGCAAGAATTCACTGAAATCACCTGTTACCCAGGGACTGTTTTTTTTTTTTTTAATATTCCAGATGCTTGGAATTAGTTCTGCATTCAAAACCTGTTTTCTAGAGAAAGAAAGATAGGCTTCTTTTTAATTTTTTAAAGGGGTAAAGGTGGAGAATTTTTTAAATTTATTTTTCTTGGAGAAAACAAAATATAGCAAGGCAGCATTATAATCCCTTTTAAGGATTTATTGAAATGTCAAACTCTGGGGGACTGAAGCTGTATGAGGAAAATGAATAAACAGCAGATTAGCATTTAGACAATATTCTTTCATTGTTTGACTATAGAAAATAATGCTGAATAGAATTAATTTGGAATTTGGCAAGGATTTGAATAGTGGAGGCAAAGCTTGCAAATAATTGAGTAAATTTGAATCTTATAGGAACATTTATTGGAATAAGTTAAGGAACAAAGATTCTTTTGGAGGCTCTACATACAAAAAACCAAGAAAGTAAGAATTTTATACTTATTCAATGGTCTGGAATTAAAAAAAGAGAGGTTCCTTTTTCTTTTAAAATCAGGATTTTTTTTTTTTCTTTAACACCAGTGCAGTTGAGAACTAAAATTCATCATTGGTAATGACCATTGAAAAACAATTTGTTGGTGAGTTGTCCAGGCTAAAAGTAAAATTATTTCAAACCCTGTCTGCCTAATTTCAGTCAAGAATAGACAAGAAATGATCCTCTAACTAGTTATTTGGAATCTTTGGATTACTTTAGATAAAGAAAGGGTGCATTATTTTTTAAAGAAAATAGTACTTTATTATTATATTTTTAAATTACAGTTGGCATTTAATATTATATTAGTTTCAGGTATACAGAATAGTGGTTAGACATTTATATAAGTATGAAGTGATTTGTAAAGGGTACATTGTTTTTAATAGAAAGTTTTCTTCTAGATAAGGACCTATTCAGATAATTTAATTACTGTCGTTTATTGCACATAAATTGTGAACATTTCAGCTAGTTTCTCCACTCTCATATCTAGTTAGAACTAGATGGCCTATTTAAATGTATATATGCAAAAATACTTATATTTAATAGAGAAAGTTAAAAATAGCCTAAGTTAGGAAGCCATTTCTTTTACTGATGAGGACTCCAAACTGTGCCATGATGATCAGAGTGTACAGCTGAACAGAGTTAATTTCCTTCATTTTCTTTCCTATGCGGTATGACCTTTCAGGACGTTTTGGGCGAGCTCCTTCGTTTCGTGTCTTGAGATGCCTGAGTCTATATCACTTTCAGAATAGAAAATAGTGGTTCGTTTGTTTTTCTCAGGCACTCTATCTAGTGAAAGAGTCTGAAGACAAGGAAGAGGGGGTCTGCTAAATACTGTCGAGAGTAATTAACTGGCCGAAGCGCATATGTGGGGGCAATGATAGGAAGAAAACCACAGCTGTCTGGAAAGTTGTTTAAACGAAAGGTCATAGTCTTAAGAATATTACTCTATTTTTGTATTCCTTTCTCTCCACTCTCATTAGTTGATTTGAGTGGGCACGTGTGACGGGGATATCCTTGCTCTGCCTATGTCTAGAAAAAAAAGACAGAAAAACAATAGGCGGGGATTACGAGAGGAACCTGGGCTACAACTCTGGGTGTGGTTAACCAAGAGCCACGTTTCACCTGAAGGCATGTGGCTCTCACTGCTTAAGAAAATTGCTCAAGAGGACATGCTTGACCTGCATGCAGGTACTGCACAATCTAACCCCTTTAGATAAGGCATGAGTGACCCACCGAACCACTAAGCATTCTGAGAGCTGTGAGAAGTGGTGGATGGGGCCGCTTCTTTTTCCTCTCTTCCTGCCTCCTTTCTTTCCTAACTGTCTCTCATTCTCTCTCTTTGCTTTTCTAACTTTCCTTTCTGCTCCCTCACTTTTCTTCACTAAGCAAATGGCTGTTTTGTGATATAGATTTGATTTACTATAAACGTTTAATAAAATTCGCCGTTTATTAAACCAGCTCTCTTCAGTGTATTTGTCATTGCGGTAATATCCAGAAGAGAATTAGAGAGGAAAAATATGAGATCCTCCAAGTCCACTCATCTCGTCTCCTAATCTGATACTGCAGTCTGTGTATCTGAGTGCAATTACATTATTTAAGCCTAACAATAGTGATTTGAATTTATAGATCTCCTAAAGCCACAAGTAGAATCGAAGACCTATTATATTAGTGTGGAACTCTCAGGATAAAAAAGCCTTTTGCGTTAAGACATTTTGAGGCCCAATGATTTTTCCTGAGTGTGTTTGAACATGAGGTAACCATATATCTTTTGCATGTATATTAGATTATTTAAATGAGTGTAAAATTCAGAACACAATTTCTTTAAATATATTCAGCAGCCCAAAACAATTAAAAAAATGTTTTGCAATGCTCACATCTCTTTCCTCTATGATCCAAAAGAAATTGTTGGCTGTGTATTGCTAGTAAATGCTGGCTAAACCTCAGATGATTTATAATGAGTGATCTAATGATTCACCATCCTGTTGTTGAGCATGAAGTACCTACCT
Organism: Pteropus vampyrus; assembly: GCF_000151845.1. NCBI lineage: Eukaryota > Metazoa > Chordata > Mammalia > Chiroptera > Pteropodidae > Pteropus > Pteropus vampyrus. Next base: position 3,942,133 of record NW_011888820.1, read on the forward strand.
TTGTAAGGATGTTTTGATATTATATGGAATGTCTTTTATCCAGTCACAGAATCCCAATCATATTCCACTTTAGTGCAGCCTATATCTTTTTCTCTCTGGCATCTAGGTACCCTCATATCTTGGGTGAATCTTTAATTATGAGTAGTCTTGGTGGAGGCAGCGTCCACCTTTCAATATGGAAATGCGAAGGATTAGGTCCTCTCTTCCTTGATCCCGATAATTCTACTTGGGCATGACCTACACTTAGCTGATCAAATGCTTCTGCCAAGGATTTTAAATTTTGAATGAGTGAAGAAAAGACAGCTGGGGTTGCTTCACAGAAGTGGCAGTGGCAGAGTGTCCTGTGGTGGTGGTATCCTGGTGGATTATTACTGCTAAAAATGACTTGTGCTTTCAGCTTCTTGGTTTGAATGCAGTGAAAGTTAGGGTGAAAAGAAGAAAAGAGTTATTCCTCATGAGGCTGTAGGCACCTGGCAGCATGTGTTAAATGGTATGTAAGCTGAGGTCAGATGGAAAGCAGCCCACATTTACCTCCTGTCACAGCTTCATTTGCTCTATCTGGATCACTAGCAAATGATAGGAGGCATACATTCATTGATGACACTTTTTGAAGTGTCGATATCTAGGATATTCTGACCCATAAAACACTTATCCTGCCTTTTACTTTAGAAAAGAAGTGAATGTTTGGCAGCTCAAATTGGCTCCCTACCTCATATGAAATCAATTATCATATTGTTTGAACATAGTAACTTTGACTCAAGCCTGATGTCTAGGCCGTATCCCAGACCAATGAATCAGAATCCCCAGGTTTGGGAACCAAATGTGCATATTTTTAAAACTTCTCAAGTAAAATACATATGCAGCCAATGTTGAGAACTATTGTTTTAACCTCTGTCCTCTCGTGAGTGAAACAAACCCCATATTAAATGTGTAGACACAGGAGTAAAAGGTATAGGAGAGTAAAGACTATGTTGATATTCATTATCTTTTGCCGTGTAACAAATTACCCCACAATTTAGCAGCTTAGAACAAGAATAAACCTTTATTCCTGATTCTGTGGTTCAAGAATCTGGGAACAGCTTAGCTGGGTGGTTATTATGGCTAAGGGTCTTTCATGCAGTTGCAGTGAAGTTGTTGGCCAAGGCTGCAGTCATCTGAGGGCTCTGGAGAATCTGTTTTCAAGATGGCTCACTCACATGGTCATTGGTAGGAGGTCTTACTTCCTTGTGGGCTGTTGGCAGGAAGCATCAGCCCCTTGCCAAGCGGTTTTCTCTCTAGAGCTGTGGTGAGTGTCTTTAAAACATAGTGGCTGGCTTCTCTCAAGTGAGTAATTCGAGAGAGCAAGATGGAAGCTCTCATGTCTTTTCATGACCTAGCCTCTGAAGTTACACACCATAATTTCCTCACTCTCCTATTGGTTATACGGGTCAACTCTATTCACTGTGGGAGGGGACTACAAAGGTTGTCATACCAGGAGTTTGGAATCCTTGGGGCTATCTTGAATTACTACAATAGGATAAAAATGGATAAATTTGTCCTCATTTCAAGAGTAGATACCTGGTAGGCTGATGATGGGAATCCAGACTTGAGGATACTTCATCAGAATAAAATACTCTGTAGAATAGCCCTATCAATTTCTGAAACACAAGATGGCTGGGCAGAGCCCTTTGCTTATCTTAAAGGACATTATTCAAAGGCACAATGCCCTTTAGGTAAGTCCAGCTCTGCCATTGCTTGAAGTAATTGTGTCCTGATTCAGATCAGCCGAGAGTAGCAGCTGATGCTTAGGAAGCAAATAAATAAGATGTTAGCTTCATTAGTACTGATTCTGAAAATGAGAGGACTTATGATAACTGCCAATTATGTATAGCTATAAAAGAGCCCTCTAACATTAAGAAGTATGACTAAATTATTTGAAGTTGACTATTCTCTCTTTTGCCTTTTTTTGGGTGTGGAAAAACAAGGGTCTTCAATGCAGTTTTTAGCTCTGTCTTTTCTATAATTCCTTACATCCAATTCTATCCCAGCCAATTAGCATCTATATGCTGATATTGCCAAATTTCTATTTCTAGTCCAGAGTCTCCTAATGAATGCCAGACTTTGCATAGTCAATTTCCTATTTGACATCTACTTTTGAATGACTGATGGAAATCTCAATTTTATTTGTTTAAACCAAATTCTTTTTTTAAATTAAAACTTTTAAAAGTTAAATATTTCAGCTTTATTGACATAATTGACACATAACATTGTATAACTTTAAGGTGTACAATGTGATGATTTGATACACATATGTTACAAAATTTTTAACACAATAAGGTTAGTTAACATATCTTTCACCTCACATAATTACCATTTGGTTGTGGTGAGAACATTAAAGCTCTACTCTCACAGCAACTTTCAAGTACATAATATAGTATTGTTAATTATAGTCACGATGCTGTATATTATATTCTTGGAACTTATTCATCTTATAATTAATTTGTACCCTTTGACCAACATCTCCCCATTTCCCCACTTCTTAGTCCCTAGCAACTAACATTCTACTCTGTTTCTATGAGAGTTCAATGTTTTTAGATTCCATTTGTAAGTGAGATCTTACAGTATTTGTCATTCTCCGTCTGACTTATTTGACATAGCATAATGCCCTCAAGATCTATGGTGTTGCAAATGGCAGGATTTCCTTCTTTTTATACTTTAATAATATTACTTTGCATATATATACATCATATTTTCTTTTTTCATCTGTTGACAAATACTTAGGTTGCTTCCATGTCTTATCTATTGTAAATAATGCTGCAACGAACATGAAAGTGCAGATAGCTCTTCAAAGAGTGATTTCATCTCCTTCAGATGTATATCAAGAAGTAGGATTGCTGGGTCATATAGTAGCTCTATTTTTAAATTTTAAAGAAAACTCTGTACTATAAAACCAAACTCATAATTTCCTTCCATATAAGTGTCCTCTATTTTCTTTTTCTTAGTATCTGGCAATTCCATTCTTCTAGCCGATCAGCTGCAAATTTGGAGTCATTTTTGAACATCTTTCTCTCGTACTTCACATGCAACAATCCATTCATAACCTCCTTGGTCTTCCAAAGTATCTCTTGAATCAAACTATTTCTTACTATGTCTACCACTCCTATGCTGGTCCAAGGTGTCCTTATCTATTGCCTAGAACTATGATAGCATCTTAACTCCTCTCTCTACTCTAATCATGCCTTTATAACCTATTTTCTGCAGAGCTTTAAAAAATGGAAGTCAGATGTCAACTTTCTTCAAAATATTCAGATGTTTCCACGTGGCTGAAATTCTTACTCTGTCCTACGGTGCCCAACATGATCCATCCATTCCTCTTCCACTCCTGCAACCTCCCTGCCCTCATCTTCTACCATCTCCCCTTACAGTATTCACTCCACTCACCTATACTCCACTCTACTCCACCACACTGGTCTCCTTGCTATTCTGTGCACACCAGGCATACTCGTTCAACCTTCAGGGCCTTTACACTGCCTCTTCCAACATCTGGAATTTTCTCCCCCATATATCTTTAGTTTGCTTCTTTCTACTAGATCTCAGCTTAAGTATCTTTGATTAGGAGGCCTTTCGTTACCTCCATAAAGTATCTTCTTCAACCTCATTTATCCTCTTTATTCTACCCCTTTTATTCGTAAGACACTTATTATGACTTAACATCTATATAGTCATTTTATTATGACAACCTGACTGGAATATAAAACTCCATCAGGACAGGACCATTATCAGTTGTGTTTTCTGCTGTAACTGCAGAGATTGAAACCATTTCTGGCACATAGTAGGTATGTATTAAGTTGAATTAGATTGCATTTATCCATGATGTCTCTTAAGATTTCATGTTAATATTTCAAGACTGTCTTCTGGATAGCAAAAACTAAAGTAAAACCCTACTTGTGCCAAATATTAGAGAAGCAATGTTACAAAAAATGAGATCTTTAATACCCTCATCATTTATTTATTTATTTATTTTTACATCTACAGCACCTGGTTTTCCTAGATTGTCTCCCATCCAAGTACTAACCAGGCCCGACCCTGCTTAGCTTCCGAGATCAGACGAGATTGGGCACGTTCAGGGTGGCATGGCCTTAGACAATACCCTCATCATTTAAAAAATGATCAAATTGAATCCAATATGCCTAGAGTTGATGAACAAAATTATAAATTTAAGTGACCATAAAACATAATGCCATGTTTAATTTAAAGAACATTATAGAAAGAAACTTTTAATAATCTAATGAAAAATAAACTTGTCCTAAGAAACAGACCCAAAAATACAAGCATAGTGTAAGTCAGAAAGGTTTAACAGCAGTTATTGTTTCTAAGGTATATAAGAAAGTCCAATTAATTATTTTCACAATTATACTGGAAACAAATTTGTTTTCATATTCTTGGAAGAAAAACAACTAGTCTAGTCAGTCACCTAACATAGTAAGCCAAGCACCAGACTACTTACATTCATACAAAAGGTGGATGTGTAAAGCCAATTTATTCATGGAAGTGAGGAGTTGGTATAATTACCCTAAAAGTGGTAGTGCTGGAGAACACAGATAACGTCAAAGAATTGGGCAAGAAAAGGAGAGGCTTTGGTTTTATATGAATATGTAAATCTAAGTGTACCTTTTTGAGGACTTCTTGGAGTGTTGCATATCTAATTCCTTGCCAGATTAATGAATTAGTGTTAGCAATTTCCTGTTGTTTTGCCCCTTCTGCCAGTTGTTAGAGCTTTGAGGTTATAATATGTTATCAACTTTTCAGTTACTGGTTTCTAACTCAGTGATGATACAGGTCGTGTCTATATAAAGAGGTGAGGCAATTCCCAAAGCAATTAAGTAAAATAATTTAAAGCTTGAACTAGCCTGGCATTTTTGGTCTGTTGTATACAGCAATCCTATAAAGTTAACTGGCGTGCTTACATGCATATAATCAGAGTTGCAGGCACTACTTTTTCTTCATAATTCTGCTCTAACAGTGATTTTAAGAACCAAGGTAAACGGGGACAAAGAAAAATGAAGAACTGACTTTTTAAAATTTTTTGCTAGACTGTGATATGACTACAAACAACTTTTATTTTATCGTGAGCTATCAGATCTCTTCCTTTCGTTAAGTCACTTTAATAGAGAAGATACACCTACTAGGCAATATGTGGTTTATTCATTTAAAAAGACATTTTTTCTTGGAAAAATATATTAGCTTGAAATATGCACATGAAATTGTTTTATTTTTCTCTATTTCTGTTATTTTCATTGTATAAGTATTGCTAAAAGTATCAACATTTCTTCTCTCTGCTTTAAGGGGTAGTAGTGAATTAACTTAATCATATAAAGGTTAGACATTTAAATGGAAAAATATATAAAAGTTCAACCTCAATTGTATTTTAACCCAATATTGCTAAAATGTACTAATCTATTCTTAAGCCTGAAAGATTACAAACTGACAGAATTTTAATTAATGATTTCAATTTTAGAATTATGATTTTAGCATTAAAAATTTCTGTATCTTTTTTTAAAAAAGATAAAGAGTAAAAGAAAGAAAAATTGTATTACTGGATTCATATCAAATATGCTCATATTCAGACTAAAAATGATATGAATGCAAATTTCATGGCAATTAAGATTAGCATATTCAGAAAATAACATCTTGAGATTATATCCTTCATATTTTAGAACTTAAATAGTACTTAGGACACATAATACATTTTGAGTATGTAGTCATGACATTGTCAAATTTTTTTTATCTATAAAAAGGAAGCCTTCATCTATTATTTAAAACTATAACCACCCAATAGTCATTTCTGTCTTTTCCTAGTAAAAGCAATATCTGTTCCTTTTACCTGGTGACCAGCATTTGATGATTTACCATTTTGTGCTTTTTTGCAAATTGCAAATGCCATACTTTCAGGAGAAGCAGCTGGAATAAATTATGAGGTGCAGGCTGACATGCAAGCAATGAATAAGAAAACTAGATTAAGGTTTTAATAGCCTATCTTCAGTGTAGAAGGGGTTTTCTTTCAGTCTCTATGGGAGCCCCATTCTAATCTTCAAGCTGAAATTGGTCAGCTTTTTTTCTCTTGGTATTTGGATGAGAAAGTAGAATGAGCCAGGCTTTAAATTAAATAGCAGTATACTTGTGAGATGGGGTCTAGTGCTCTGTGTGGGGAGTTGTTTTTATTCTCTGCTTTGACTCTTTTTGGATGAGTTAGGCTGGAGTGTGTACCTTAGTTCTCATTCTATAAACAGAATGCAATCACTCATTTACAGAGCTCTGTTAATGCTGTAAACACTTTCAAGAACTTATTGAAATAATTACATGAAATGTTGAAGTATTATTCTCTACCTTAAGATCTGTGTTGACTCTTGGAAGGTCTGGCTCATTACCAGTACTCATTTTTTGAAGAAGAAAATATTTTATGTAGAAAAAAATTGCCTCCAAAACTCGTTTGTCTTTCTTGCTCCAAAACTTTTGGGAATTCTTGGCAAACTGGGCCCATGAGTGAAAGCTGCCTATAGGAAAGGCAGTTTGAAACTGCCAGGAATGACATTGAAACAGCCCATCCAACAGGTCGAAAATTAATCCTGGATCAGCAAATTAAAAATTAAGTTATTTTTGCCTTTAATTAGGAATAGACTTAAAAGTCACTTATAGCAAATCATATCCACCTCTCCCTCACCCCCAAACTATAGCTCAGGGCTGTAGGCTGAGTTCTTGGATAATAGTGGGTTATGATAACTGAATTAAATTGCTTTTGATACACTTTAAAAATCAGTAATTCTGTTTGGGACCTAGTTCAGTCACTAGCTAGGTTACATCGAGCAAAATGACTTAGTCATTAGGAGACTTATTTCTTCATTTCTGGGATGGGGTATTCTCCCTCATAGAATTGTCGTAAGATTAAGTGAGTTTATAAAGCACCTAGTACTCTGAGTGGTCTCCAGTAAGAACTAAAAACCGATAGGTATTACTATTGTCATAATGATTAATGCATAGATCATCCTAAATATTAACTGAATTAATATTACCTACACATGTAAATTTCAGGACATATTATTTCTAAAATTGTTTCATTACTTTTACTTGCTTTTGTCTCCATTGTTTTCTTTCACTAATTTCCTTAAAAGCTATGCCACTTAGCTTGATATTTTTTCTGATTCTTCTACTAATTGCTTAGTGAATTATGTCAAGTTTTGATAGCTAAGACAAAAGCTTATATAAGTTTATGTATGCTATGCTGTGCTGTGAGTGATTCCTTGTTTTCACAAAATTATGGTAAACAGGGTGATGGTTGAGCTCTTCTTAAGCAGGTGAGGCCATTGATGGTTACAAGAGGAGAGATGTCAGTTGTTCTCAGCCCTGATGCATGTGAAAATTACCTGCTTGGGCTCCACCCCTGAAGGTTTTGATTTAGTGGATCAGATGGGGCCTTGTCTTCAGTGAGTTTCTCTAGGTGCCTTGCAACCAAGATTGAGACTCACTGGGCTGTCAGAAGGGAAGCTTTGGTTTCCGCAGAGAAACTCTTAGCAAGGCATAAATCTTTGTGAATCTTCAAATGATTTCCATAGAGGTTAAAGGACAGTCACTAGCATTTGGGAGTAAGTAGCATTTATTTATTTATTTTGATAATGTTTTAGTTTAATTCAACTCACACACTGGAGATTTCAAATTCAACTGAGACTTTTAAGGAAATTTATTCCCTCTTTTACTGTCAGTGTTATGACTCGTAAGCGAAAGGCTACCACCTCAAAGATGAGAGTTAACTAGACTCATTCACAATTAATTGTTGTGCTGTGGTCCAAATTTAGACAATCAGTATAAATGAACTCTAGATAGTGTGGGCACTAGTTTGCCATCTGTCTTTCTAATGCTACCTAAACAAAATTATTTTAGAAGTGCATGGCATTGCATTTCTTTTCCTCTTTGGTTAGGGAGATTTACCCCAAGCACAAATGATATCACATTTAGCATGGGTAAACGTGATGGATAAATCCACAAATAAAGAGAATATATCAGCTTAAGAGAGGTTCCCTGTTGCAGCCCAGGTCATGCCATATGTGGTTTCATCTCTGTCTCTACATCTTGTTCATGTTGCTCAGTCTCTCTCCTCCATTCTGGCAATGTGAGAGGAGCCCTTCAAAGACAAACTAAAACTCTACCTCCTCCATAAACCCTTCCCATCTCCTTACCCATCCAGCCTCAGTGAGCCCACCTCGTTTGTATTCCTATGTTCACTTACACTATAATCTGCAGTTACTGTGGTCTGTTTATACTTATTTGTGTCTGCATCTTGTCTTCACAACTGACTTTAAACTTTCAGGTTTAGGAATAGCCTATTGACTCCAGTAATAAGGTCCTATACTCTAGTTAAGTATTCAATAAATGTATGATGGCGGTGGCGAAGTAGAAATCACGTTTGAAAAGCGAGGAAGGATATGGAAGATCACAGAGAAGATAGAATTTGTATAGGGATTCGGGACTGGGTAGAATTTGGAATAACCTGTATGTGTATGTGTATAAAAATATATATATGCACACATATATACCTGTGATGCCATCTGAGTTCCTAGACCTTTTTAATACCTTCAGAATTTGTCTTAACATGTAGTATATGTAAAATTGTATGTAATATATAAAAATTACCTCTTATATATGTCAATATTTCAATTTGCAGTCTCTAAGACGAGGACAAACCACTCATCTTTGAACCTTCCTTAAAGCAAAGTAATACATCCCTTTTCCTGATTTGTACACTCTCAGTTGAAGAGAACTATAAAGGATGTTCACTGTCACTTTACAATAACGTGGTTGGAGAACAGGGAATACTAGTGTTCTCTTATAACCTTACATTTGCTGTTTAAAAATTTGTAATTCAGCTCCTTCCTCTGTGTGCCTTTTGAACTAACTGTCAGGAATATTGGAATTGAGAGTGCCAGTGATCTTGTTCACTTAAAAAGTCTGTGTGGTATTGCACGTAAAATTCAAAGCTTTTAAAATCAAGTGCATATCAGAGATGGTGACCTTTGTCAGCACTCCTCAGCTCTGACAGTTACTTTGGCTGAGTGGGAAATGGTTCTACAAGAGGAGGGATAATAAAATCAGCCAGTAACCAGGTTATGGTTGTTATGACATTGATATCAGACATTGTCAAGTTTACAAAACCATTTTCTTGTGCTCATTGGCTTTGGGGCACTAGATTTTTCTGTCCAGCAAGACATACACTTATTTAAATTTTAAGGCTAAAATTTTTAAGTAGACCCAAGTTTTTTTTTTCTCTTCCCTTCTGAGGACCACTCAGCTTTTATTATAACATGTATGACCTTGCATCAGGCCTTTCTCCTAGATCTCCCTGTGCTTTTCTATTTAGTATTAGCTGACTCCCATAGTAAATCCTGTGTGGCCAATTACTTTTCATAAGAAGTTAGCGTAAATTGGAGTACAGTAGAGGTTTATATTAATGAGATTGCTTTTGTCATCCTTTCTGAATAGTGACATAACAGTCAGAAATAATATAATGTCTCTTGTCAACAGCCTTGATGAGGAAAATGAATGTTGGAAAACTTGTACATCTCAATTTTGGGGAGAAGGCAAGGCAGAGTATAATTTATTTCAAGTTCTATTCCAGTTTTTTATAACTTTTGCTAGAAAAATCAGAATCTTTTTTAGGGTATATCGGTCATACATAATGAAACTTATTCATGTGTAATATAGAGCTGAAAGGTAGTGTATGTATAGTGGATTTTCTAGGATACTTATATTTTCATATTTTCTGTTTTTAACATGGATATACTCATGATGACATGCCAAGTATCTGATGTTTTTAATGTTCAAAACATGGTCAATATGTTTACTAACCAGCTCACTTTCCTATTTTTAATTTAAATAGTAGCATTATTAATGGTTTCATAGGAAGTAGGATAGGCAATGAGGGGGTATAGTTTGGGGGTGAGGTGGGGCCCTTCTAAATGGTTCTTAACCTGTGTTAACTGCTTACTCTGCCTATTTTTAGAAATTTTCAACATGTATCTCAAAGCTCTCATCGGTGACCTTATTTTATGTTTGTTGCAAATTATTTCTATGTTTTATTATTTCTATGTTTTATTGTATTTCTGACTAAAATGATTTAAAAATGTAAAGCATATTTTGGGAAATATGAAATAAGCAGAGGGAATTGAAACACATTCACAGATAGATCAGTAAACCAGCATTTAAAAAATGATGTTGCACAGTGTACTGTTATGTAGAGAGAAGTAGAGGATAATTAGAATAAAGCCCAAAGGGGTTTCTTGAGTTTGTGGATGAAGATTATATATTGGGTCACAGAAAGAGACATGATTATGGTGGCTGTATATGGGCAGGAGGCCATGATAACACTGGTCTTTGGTCATTGAAGAATGCAGTTGAAGGGTGTGTGGTACTCCATGACATACCAGATATGAATCTTTCCATTTGCAAGTGACAGAAAATCAATTCAACTTGATTTAATTAAAAAAAAATAAGAATTAGAAACCGGCTTAATTTAAAAAAAAATATTGGCTTAAGTAATTAAAAATTCAGAAAAGGCATTTCTGAGTCCACTTGTAAAAATAATTGTGTCAGAAATCTTTTTCAACCTCTTGGTTCCACTTTCCAGTCCTGATTTCCTCCTCAGGTGGGCTCTCCCTAGAAGATTCTGAGCTATGTTAATCATGTTTAGCAACCTTAATGGGAAGACAGCACCTTTTCTAAGAGTTCCCATCAGTATATAGGCTACTTCTTGTGAGTTCAACTTGATTCCGTTATTCCTTTGTGAACTACACACTACTCAGGGAATACAATGATCTGAATTCACAAGCTGGAGTTGTGTGCTGGTTTTTAGAGCTTAGGATGGAGTCGGCCCCACCAAACCAGACCACAAGGACTGAGAGTGTTGGGGAAGAAGGTTCCCCAAAGTAAAATTGGGAGCCCATAACAGAAGAATGGGTTATGAATAGGACAAGCAAACAAAACAAAACTAAAATGCAAACAAACAATTAAGAGGTCCACTGCATATGGTTGCAAATAATATTGGGATGCAGAATGGCCCTTAAAGGAGTGAGGGCTTCAGGAAAAGTATAAAACAGGCATTGATGTCATTATAGGAGAATCTAATGAATGTTATGCAGGAAATTATAATGCTAATACCCAGTTATGGTTATTAAGAGAATTAATAGCTAAATCAAAGAATATGTTTTCATGCAGATGTCTCAAATAATTAGAAAAATATGTAGGAAGATTGATCAAACTAAAGGATTTTCAAAGTTTTCTATGAGAAAGTTTTAGGTCCAGATTTTTCATTTTTAGAAAGAGAGGGTGTTTTTATGAAAACGGAAAATATCCTGCAGAACATTTGTTTTTCAATCTCCACTTCATCTATGTGCCAATCAGTAATATTGCAACTCAGGCACAAGTGGTTTCATTTGGTTAACAAACTACTGCATGCTTGTCCAGAATGACTTAATTTGTCTAGGAGAGAAAAATGTATTACTACCAAATCCTTTTAAGTTGGACTGTAGACACAAACTTACCACTTTTAGAGGATTGGCTTGGTTAACATTTAAAAGTTAAATATTGTTTGCAAATTTAGTCTAGTTTTATTTTTAAATGGTAAAAAATGAAAATTTGTGCCAAGATACAGAAAGATAGATAATGCACAGATTTTGGATTTTTGATAGTCTTTGCTTAATTTTACAAATAATATTGACTGAAAATTTGATATGCCAGTCAGATAATTCAGGGTAACTGAATACAATTAAGAAATTATTTATTAAAGATAGGTGCTGCAGAGAATAAACAAATAGGGCCTTTTCTGCTTTCAAACAACTTGAAATTTAGCATAGGAAAAATTTCTCTATTTTATAATCATGATTATAATACATAATAGTGTTGTAAATAATATGTATAGTAGTACATGATTATAATATATAATATGTAATAGTAGTACATGATTATAATATATAATACATGATTATAGTGCATAATAAAATACAAATCTATAAGAGTGGTATAAATCAAATATTCAGAAGAAGAGGAGGACATTTGTTTTGGGGAAAGGAAAGAGGAAATACTTTGTAAAGGAAATGATACTTGAAATGTATATTCTAAAAATTGAGACTTTTCATTTAAAAAGTGGAATTGTTTGTCAAATATTTATCTTTTTCTTTTTTTTTAAAAAAAAAAATGCCTACAGCACCTGGTATTCCTAGGTGGTCTCCCATCCAAGTACTAACCAGACCTGACCCTGCTTAGCTTTTGAGATCAGACGAGATTGGGCATGTTCAGGATGGCATGGCCATAGACAGCCAAGGTTTTTCTATTAGAGTAAGACAAGACATGCATTATATTCCAAAAATAGGATGAAGACAAGACAATGAAGAACAGAGGTAAGAGATGAGGCTGGAATGGAAGACTGAAGCCCACAGGAGAAGATATACATATAGATGATCTAGGTTCTCTGTTGTGCAATGGTTTAGATATGGGAGTTGTGGGAGAAGGTAGTGAAAAATGCCTGACATGTTGAGAGTGCTCCAATGGGAGGCAGCTGATCCATAAATAGAAATAGGTCAAGTGGATTTGCCAGTTACTGTGAGAGGATGAAGATATGATAAATTTGAGATGAAATAATTTTGAGGGGCCAGGGAATATCCAAGCAGTTGGGTCTGTAGCTGAAGAGTAATATTTAGGTTAGAGAAAGACTTCTTCTGCATTATTCTGCTTGGAGGTGAGAGTTGAAGGCTTGAGGAGAGTGGATGAAATTATACAATGGGGAAGGTTTGAGGATAGAGACTTGGAGATTTGGAAGAAAGCAAGTGATGGTCTGTAGATCAGTGGAGTTCTATTTTCCTTTAATTTGTCTCTGATCTTGTTACCAATCCCTCCCACATGTGTTTTCTGTCAGAATTTACTACCTTTCTTCCTATCCCTTTGTTGCCTTCAGTTTGTCTCAAGTAGAGAAGAGGTTCCTTGTTTAATCAGATCTTGTTTCAGAATCAGGTTCTTATGTTGGTACTCAGATTTCTGGTAACTTGATTTATTTTTTGCTTTGTATTTCAGAATTCTTACTTGCCCTGAGTTGGATACATACTTCTTCTTAACTTGTAAGTTGAGGTATCAGTTAGATGCCAAATTTAAAGGGATAAGTGAAAAAAAAAAAGGTTTAATAAAGGGACAATTTGCAATGGTGTCAGTAGGCTTGAGGGAACCCACAAAGAATGGGGAAACATTCTTTGGTGAAACATGCTAATCCTGGATCTGAAGGGACAAAGGGAGATGGTAGTTATGAGAAGATAGGGAGAACTGCAGCCACGGAAGAAGGTTCACGTGATAGGAGTTGTCACCTTGGGGAGAAGAACATAGCCACTGCCAAGCTTCTGCTCACGAGGGAAGGATGCGGGGGGATAAATTCCCTGACTTCTCCCTCTCCACCTCCTCCATCTCCTGCCAGTGCCAAACATTGACAAACCAATGTAGAAGCCAGAGGTCAAGGGAGCCCAGGTGCTTTCAGCAATAGAAGTCAGCTTGCTGGGGTAAAAAGCAGTCTGGAGGGGCAGAAGGGAAGACCTACCATGCTTGACTTACTCGCTTCCCGTTCTCTTTTTTACTCCTGACTCCTGATAAGAATGTGTTACTTTACTCTTGTTTGTGCTAATTAGACACTGGCTTTGTCTTGCTTTTTATGATCTCTAATAGTCAAAAATGGGTATTTCAGAGGCACTAAAGACTTGTCAAAATTTTCTCCCTTTTCATTTTCCTTTTCCTTTTCCTCCTCTGTCTTAAGCTGTGGAATGTTAAAAGAATTTGAAGGGAAAAAATGCAGAAGGAAGCAAAAAGACGTGAAGAGTTGCAGAAAATAGGAGGCTTCTTTTTATGTCTGTGGACAGAAAGCTCAGACTACATATGACTAAAAATTTGGCTACTAAATATGATTAAGAATTTGGCTTGGAGAGTTTTGTATTCTAGTTCAATTCGACTACAGGAAACTTTGCTTTTAAAGTCGCTGGTATACACCTTCACTGTAGTAGACACTCGTGGCTGCCTATCCAACATCTTATACTTCTTCCTTGCTGACATACTCTCATTTTGTTCTAGTATTTGTGGCCAAAATCTTTTGGAAAGGCTGGCCCTTCTCAGCCCCAGGAGTGAACTTTGATTAGTGTAAGAAGCTAATCAAGTTGTAGCAGGATGCTAAGTACTATATATATATTTTTTTTCAGAATTCTTACTTGTCCTCAGAATTCTTACTTGCCCTGAGTTGGATACATACCTCTTCTTAACTTGTAACTTGAGGTATCAGTTAGATGCCAAATTTAAAGGGATAAGTGGAAAAAAAAAAAAGGTTTAATAAAGGGGCAATTTGCAATGGTGTCAGTAGGCTTGAGGGAACCCACAAAGAATGGGGAAATATTCTTTGGTGGAACATGCTAATCTTGGATCTGAAAGGACAAAGGGAGATGGTAGCTATGAGAAGATAGGGAGAACTGCAGCCACGGACAGAGAGTGTTCAGGGACCATATATTCTAAAGGGAGGTTGTGGATCATCTACGAAGAATTTCAAATGACTGATATTAAAAACAAATATGGTGACTCTTAGTCCATTACCCACATCAAGAGTACATAGAAGAAGTAAATTATGACTATAGTAAGATACCAGTATATACCCATTGGAGCCGCTAAAATTAAGAAGATAGATAATGCCAAATATTGGCAAAGATATGGAACTACTGGAACTCTCATACACTACTGGAAGGAGTGTAAAATAGTACAACTATTTTAGAAGACTATTTGACAGCTGCTTTTAAAGTTAAATATACACCTCCCCTATGATTCAGAAATTTCATTCCTAAAAATTACTCGAGAAACAAAATTATATGTCTACAAAAAACCTTATAACAAGGATATTCTTAGAATATTCTTAGAAGCTTTATGCATAATAACCAAAAACTGGCAGCAAAGCAAATGTTCATCAACAGCAAAATGTATAAACAAATCGTGATATATATATATATGTACATATATATATACACACATATATATATCTATAAAATATAATATTATTCAGCAGTAAAGAGAAATGAACCACTGATAAAAGCAATAAACTAGATGAGTTTCAAAAATATTAAGTTGAGCAAAAGAAGTCAGATCACTAAGACATAAGTATGATTCCATATATGTGAAGTTCAAAGACTGGCAAAACAAATCTATGGTGATAAAAATGAGAATAATGGTTGCCTCTGTTGGGAAGGGAAATAGACTGGAAAAAGGCATGAGGAAACTTTTTAGGAATGATAGAATCATTCTCCAAATTGAAGTGGAGATGATATGGGCTTATAAAATTATCAAAATGTATTAAGCTGTACACTTGAATACAATTTATTGTTTGTAACTCAATTTTAAAAATAGCTCCAAATTGTACAGTCTGAATAGAAAGTCCAATGGGCAAGAAGTACTTAAATATTCCTTTAGCTGAGATCCCACAGAAAGAGACCGTTCCTTAGCTGATTTGGTGGGTGTTTCTCAACAGTGGAGGTGGAAGCATAGACTGATAATTCTTGTGCCCCGGTGATTATCCAATCCATCTAGTTCCCATTGCACTGACTACATGCTCACAGAAAATATTCTCATTGTAGCAGTTGTTTCCTCATATAAATGTTCTTGTTGGAGAGAAAAGTTTCTGATCAGTAGACCTATACTAGGCTGCTAGGTTTCGAGCTACAGATTGACAAAATGGCAACTCTGCTTATTGTTTTAGTCAGCATCAATGTATCCTTCCAGAGAAAATCACCTTCAGTTGACCCTTCATCCTCATCCTGCAGTATGCCTGGTACGGGGGGGCCACCTACTGAAGACCAACCTTGGTGTCCACAGGCCTCTTCTAAAAAAGCCCATTCTCTTTCTGTTCAACGGCTTTGTGAGATAGTGGTGTACACGGAAGCCTTCTCATATTTTTAATCTCTTTGAAAGCAGGATCTAGAGGAGGCAAGGGACTGTAGGGGTGGAGAGGCTGCCTTCCAATTTGAAATTTGTCACATTTTTGACATTAAGTGCCCTTTTTCATCACAGGGCGTTAAAAACATAATGATTCTTTGTTCGCTGACATCATTATAATTTGTGCTCACTGCATT
The DNA here is from genome assembly GCF_000151845.1 of Pteropus vampyrus. Taxonomy (NCBI): domain Eukaryota; kingdom Metazoa; phylum Chordata; class Mammalia; order Chiroptera; family Pteropodidae; genus Pteropus; species Pteropus vampyrus. The sequence goes on from NW_011888820.1 coordinate 3,958,293, forward strand.
CATGGAAATAAAAGAGATGCTGTTAAAGTGATGATGGTTAATACAAAGATGGGGACACTGTTTTGATTGAGGGAATGAGAAGAGGGAAAGCAATAACATAAAAACTACTTCGGAGTGGCTGAGAAACACTCTTTTTCATTTATTTTCCAAACGGTAATTAAAAAAAAAATTCCCT
>NW_011888820.1:3959897-3962755 GCF_000151845.1 Pteropus vampyrus
GCAGCCATGCCTAACTGTTGAGCTTAGCCTCTGGACCCCCATAACTAGGGAGCCTGAATGGTAAACCTTGGGTTCTCAGCCCAGCCTCCAGTCCTGACCAGCAGCAGAGCCCAGCATACAGTCCTGCCCCATTGCTGAACACAGCCTGTACCTTTACCCAGGCAGGGAGCCCAGCCAGTGACCTTGTCCAGTTGTAGAGCTTAGCCTATTGTCACATCCAACAAGGGAGCCTGGGCAGTGAACCCACCAGAATACAAAACACTGTCTCCAGCAACATCCAACTACAGGATATAGCTGGAGGCTCCTCCCAGCAGTGAGTCCAGTCAAAAACTTCTCCAGCCAACAGTAGAGTGCATCCAGTTCTGTAGGATCTCAAAGGACAGCCTGTTGCCCCATCCAATTTTAGGGCACAACTAGCAGCCCCACCTGATCACACAGCACAGCCTGAGGCCTTGTCCAACCACAGTGCCTTGCCCATGGCCCCACCTGAATCTGGAGTTAAGCTGGGCAGCACCATTTGGTCAGGAAATACAGCCTGAAAACCCATCCAACCAGGAATGATGGTAGAGTCCAGCCTATAGCCCCTCAATCACAGAGTCCAGTCAGTGGTACCACCTTGCCAGGGAACATAGCCTGTGACCCCGTCCAAGCAGAGGTAATTGCAGAACCCAGCAGCAGCCTACCTGATCAGGGAGTCAACTCAGTCGCCCCACTTGGAGAAGGCCAGCCAGCAGGCTCACCCAAATGTGGAGACTAGCCAGGGGTCTCAGAGTATGGGCAGTATTCTCACCCAACTAGAGACTCTGTGTGTGTGTGCGTATATATACATATATATACACACATTTATATGTATGTAAATTATATATGTATATATACATACATTATATACATAATGATTATATATGTAAAATGATTCACAAAGGTTAAATATAAAAAGTTAAAGCATTTCTGGAAAATTTAAATGAATATCAAGAGCTACAAAGACATCAGTTTCTTGTGACTCAGGCAGGAATTTACCATAAAGTAGCCATACAGAGATTTATGTACAAAAATATTTATTACAGAGTTATTTGCAATATTGAGTCTGAAAAAATGTAAAATGAAAAGAGGAAGAAAGTAAAATAAACCACTATATCATTAAATACTAGTCCACCGCCGGACACTTGGGGTTCTGACCTGTGGTAGCTCTTATGCGCAGATCTCATGGTAGTCATTTTTTCCAGCTTTATTGAGATATAATTGACATAACATTGTGTGAGTTTGAGGTATAAACATAGATGATTCGAAATAAATATATATTGCAAAATGATTACCACAATAAAGTTAGTTAATACATCATCACCTCACATAGTTACAATTTTTTTTGTGTGTGATAAGAACTTTTAAGATTTCTCTCTTAGCAACTTTATAATTCTTATCTTTTCTTTCATCATTTTATTCCCTTATCTTTTAACTTTTAAGAAAATTTTGAACTTGTTTCCTACTTCACTAATTTGCCATTTTTATGGTACCCAATTTTATATTGTCTGCTTTTTAAATTTTCTACTAAATTTTTCCCTTCATGTACAATTTTACATGATTTCAGAAATATGAATTTTTTTTTTGTAATGACTGATCTAGATTCATGGACAGTGTTCTTTTGTTATATATAAGCAGTCATCCATTTTCTTCTGTGCATGCCTTATCTCCATTCCCCTTTGCGAATTTGGATCTTTGAATCCTCTCAGTCACTGTTATCTAAATTTGTCCCTATGTATGCTGAACATTCATTACCATCTTGCTACAGCAATTCTCTTCTTATTATTTAAGCTTATAATGCTCTGTTCTTAGTAAGGGTTGCACTACTCTGCTTCTATTTGCCCAATAGTCACTTTACTCCTAATTATTTATTTATTTTTGTCATTTTGTTTTAAGCAAGCTGCCCTTTTCAGTATTTCCCATTGTGCAGGCCTCATAGTGGAGAATTCCCTCAATTTTTGTATGTCTGGAAAGGTCTTAATTTCTCCTTCATATCTAAAGGAGAGCTTGGCTGGATACATTATTCTAGGCTGGTAATTCCTTTCACTTAATAGTTTAATTATTTGATTCCATTCTTTTCTGGCTTATAAAGTCTGTGCTGAGAAGTCTGAGGTTAATCTAATGGGGTTTCCTTTATAAGTTAGTTTTCTTCTCCCTGGCTGCCCCGAGAATTCTATCTTTATTGTTGATTTTTGACAATTTCAATACAATGTGTTTTGGTGAAGGCCTGTTTGGGTCGAGGTATTGGCTTCTTGAATTCCAAGCTCCAGCTCATTCCTTAGATTTAGGAACTTCTCATATACTATTGGAAAATGCTTTCTAGTCCCTGCTCCTTTTCCTTGCCTTCGATAATGCCATTATTCTTATGTTTCCTCTCCTGATGGTATCAGCTAGTTCTTGTATTTCTTTTTCATTATTTTTCACTTTTCGGTTTCTCTCTTCTTCTTTCTGATTTATTTCTAGATTTCTGTCTTCAGTATCACTAATCCTTTCCTCCATTTGATCGACTCTATTTTCCAAGCTTGCTATTTCATTTTTTCAACTCTTGCAGTGTGTTTTTTTTTTTTATCTCCAGATCTATTCTGTTCTTTTTGAGGGTTTCATTCTTGCTCTGCTCATCTAGTTGTTTTTTCAGTTCCTGAAATTGTTGATATGGCTCGTTTTGGAACTCACTGAGGTTTTTCAGAAGTACCATCCTGAATTTTCTGTCATTTAAGTCGCATATTTCTATGTCTGTAAGCTTATTTTCTGGAGATTTTTCTTTTTCTTTTGAGATGCCTTGTAACCTTGGTTATTCGTGGTGTTCAATGGACTAATTTTTCGCCTGGGCATTAATGGAA
>NW_011888820.1:3962805-3966920 GCF_000151845.1 Pteropus vampyrus
AACATTCATTACCATCTTGCTACAGCAATTCTCTTCTTATTATTTAAGCTTATAATGCTCTGTTCTTAGTAAGGGTTGCACTACTCTGCTTCTATTTGCCCAATAGTCACTTTACTCCTAATTATTTATTTATTTTTGTCATTTTGTTTTAAGCAAGCTGCCCTTTTCAGTATTTCCCATTGTGCAGGCCTCATAGTGGAGAATTCCCTCAATTTTTGTATGTCTGGAAAGGTCTTAATTTCTCCTTCATAGCTAAAGGAGAGCTTGGCTGGATACATTATTCTAGGCTGGTAATTCCTTTCACTTAATAGTTTAATTATTTGATTCCATTCTTTTCTGGCTTATAAAGTCTGTGCTGAGAAGTCTGAGGTTAATCTAATGGGGTTTCCTTTATAAGTTAGTTTTCTTCTCCCTGGCTGCCCCGAGAATTCTATCTTTATTGTTGATTTTTGACAATTTCAATACAATGTGTTTTGGTGAAGGCCTGTTTGGGTCGAGGTATTGGCTTCTTGAATTCCAAGCTCCAGCTCATTCCTTAGATTTAGGAACTTCTCATATACTATTGGAAAATGCTTTCTAGTCCCTGCTCCTTTTCCTTGCCTTCGATAATGCCATTATTCTTATGTTTCCTCTCCTGATGGTATCAGCTAGTTCTTGTATTTCTTTTTCATTATTTTTCACTTTTCGGTTTCTCTCTTCTTCTTTCTGATTTATTTCTAGATTTCTGTCTTCAGTATCACTAATCCTTTCCTCCATTTGATCGACTCTATTTTCCAAGCTTGCTATTTCATTTTTTCAACTCTTGCAGTGTGTTTTTTTTTTTTTTTATCTCCAGATCTATTCTGTTCTTTTTGAGGGTTTCATTCTTGCTCTGCTCATCTAGTTGTTTTTTCAGTTCCTGAAATTGTTGATATGGCTCGTTTTGGAACTCACTGAGGTTTTTCAGAAGTACCATCCTGAATTTTCTGTCATTTAAGTCGCATATTTCTATGTCTGTAAGCTTATTTTCTGGAGATTTTTCTTTTTCTTTTGAGATGCCTTGTAACCTTGGTTATTCGTGGTGTTCAATGGACTAATTTTTCGCCTGGGCATTAATGGAAATGTATTCTACTTTTTTTTTCTAGAGGATTTATTATATAGAGGTCTCTTTTTAGCCTACTGTAAAGAAGGCGCTTTTCTTTTGGTTTCCAGCCCTGCTTTATATAAAGGCTCAATAATGCCCTTATTATATAAAGGCTCAATAATGCCTTTATTATATAAAGGCTCAATAATGCCTTTATATAATGCCTTTATTTTCTTGTAGATATTTAATCACACTCACTACCCTCAGTTTTAGTCCCTGTCAGTGTTAGCAACAGTTTTGGCAGCATTTGCTCAGATTCTTCTGGGGCTCCGCAGTGATCGGTCTTGGAGGATATGCGGGGAGGAGCCCCTGGATTGAAGTTTGGGGGCTGTCGCTCAGCCTCAGTTTTGCAACTGCAGCTGGTAAAAATCAACTGTTGTTTCTTTGCCATCTGCTTCTCTGCCTCTGCCCTGATGACTGTGCCCTGCTGCTGGCTGCATGGAACTCACAAACTCTCCCAGGCAGGGCTGTTCGGGGAACTTGCCCCGCCTTCTCCCCTCCCCCTCCTCCTACAGGTAGCTCCAGTGGCTGTGAGAGGCAGCTTCTTTATTTTTCCTAGACCACCGCCGGACACTTGGGGTTCTGACCTGTGGTAGCTCTTATGCGCAGATCTCATGCTCAGACGTGCGGGTGTGCAGTTTGGGTATTATTTGTTGAATTTTAGATGTTCAGCTTATTGTTCTTTCAAGGGGAGAGATCAGGGGATGTCTCTCACTCTGCCATTTTCCTCAGTCTCCCCACACAGTGTTCTTTTGAAACTTGTTGAAAACTCCCAATATTTTAATAATTTATTATCTATACTAAGTTAGTAGTTCTTTGAATTTATTAGCCAGGAAGTTATTAGTTCTGATTCTATAGAGTGATATCTCATTTGAATTGCATCATATACTCATGATTTTTAAATTTTTTATTCTTACAGAAGGAAATCTACATTTGTCCATATTGGCTGATGAAGTGAATTTGGTAAGAAATTTATGATTATTTTTAAGTACTTCATGCCTGGGTGAAAATGAAGATGAAATTTCATATTGTCAATTACTTTCTCAGATCAGAAATCTAGGAGCTGAGTTTTGTGTATAGTGTATAGTGTATAGTGGTGGGACACAGGAAGATAAGACATTGGAGTAAAGTAGTCAGGTGTAGTTGCAATAGAGGGTCTTTTCTCTGTCTAGAAGAGTTTCTCTATGTTTTGTTTGGACCAACCAGCAGTTAGCAACATGTAGACGACTGTATGTTAGGAGATAATGTGCCTCACATGCTCCTCTCAGTGTTGCCCTAAGACCAAGAAATTCTTCTGCAGATTCTGAAAAACTCTGGTTGCTTTGTTCATTTTAACTGCTTCACCTCTCCTTATAGCACTGGTAGTGTAGTTATCCTAGAGTTTTATTCACTCACCAGGGGCTTAATAGTCTTCATTCACAAGGACATTAGAGGACATGATTTAGCCCTTGTTCCATAGTCTCATCTGTGATATTTCTAGTAGAAATTCTAGTTGAAAGTCCGGAAATTTTTGACATGTAGATGGTATCCTTCTTTAGTTTCCATTCCTTTTTTTTTTTTTTTTTCCCCCTATTTTATATTCTGTTCCTCACTTTGCAGATGGAGGGGATTAAGAGATATCATATTCTTTGGCATCATCACATTGCAAATTAGGTTTTGACATATGAATTTGGGGGTTCATAAACATTCAGTCCATAGCAGAATTCATCTGCTTAAACTGGAAAACCTAAAACAATAGCAGCAATAAAAACCTGATAACTTTTTAGCTTTGTCCGGGTATTTTTAGCTGCTAATTTCCTAAAAGTCTAAAATAATGTAAATTTAGAAGTAGTTTGAAATGAAATAGTACTAAGTTGTGTTTACCTTATATACATGACTATCATCGATTCAATTAAATTTTTTTGATTTTTGAATTCTATGAAGAATTTTTTAAGATCTTTAACATTAAATAATGTTTTGTTATACGTTTAACAAAATTACTTTATTGAATAAAAATATAGTATGAAGTTGAGAATGTTTGGTCATGGAGCATCTAAGGATAAATACATTTTCTTTCCTGATCGATATGATAATAGCATTTCTAACTTAAAGTGTTTTTCTAGTTATAGACAAGTGGTTGTGAAAAATTTACACAGAGGGGTTCTGCATCTGTTAGCTGAGAAATAAAAAGCTCCTCAGTGTTTTAAACCAACAGAGAAGCTATTCTTCAAATAAGCTACTTCTTGAACATGAGTGAAACTTTTGCGAGAGTTTCTGGGTGTTTGTGTGAAGGGGTGTCATTGAACTAATTGCCCAGGCCCCTGTCATGCCATTGTGGTTTTTCTGAGAATCAGGGAGGAGACCTAATATTCCTCATTAACTGATGGTTTCCCTTTGGGCTGAGGCCAGCTTGTAGCTGTTTCCAGGATATTATGTTCTGTCTCTTCTACTTAGTGCCTTGTCTGTTTGTGTATTTTATAAAAAGTTATAAAACTTACCTAAGTAGATAGTAGATAAACTAGAAAATACAGATTGCCAGAAAGAAAGTCGCCAAAAATTTATCCACCTAGAAATATCTACTGATACAGAGGTATACATATTTATTCATACTTCTTTTGACCAAAGTGAGAATATACTAAACATACTATTTGTGATGTGCTTAAACTCACTAATATATGATTCAACTTTTTTTTTCACTGTGTAACAGTATTCACTTATTCTTCAAACAAATATTTAATCAGCATGTACTATACAGTAAATACCACACTAGATACTAGAAGACATTGCTAAAGAAGACAGCTCCTGCCTGAAACATTTTACACTCAAGGTGGGGGAAATAACAATCAGATCAGCAACCACAATGTACTATATTAAGATCTAAAATAGAAGCAGAATACAGCTCAGATATTTCTTCATGTATGTCTAGAAGTTTATGAAGATTTTTGCAGGGGTACTTGGGCACTCAGATTGTTTTAAGGCAATTCACAAGCTTCTCAACTCTCACTTGTACTTT
>NW_011888820.1:3968125-3976024 GCF_000151845.1 Pteropus vampyrus
CAGCAACCACAATGTACTATATTAAGATCTAAAATAGAAGCAGAATACAGCTCAGATATTTCTTCATGTATGTCTAGAAGTTTATGAAGATTTTTGCGGGGGTACTTGGGCACTCAGATTGTTTTAAGGCAATTCACTTTCAGCTTCTCAACTCTCACTTGTACTTTATGTTTCAGTTGGTCTGCCTTACAGCGGTGAGAGTGGTCAGGGTGCATGGGTGGGGTGTGGTCTCCCATCTGCACTTTGACAACAGCCTTTTCTTCTGCTATAGAGAAAGGTAAACCTCTCACCCACTGCAGTCCTACAGCATTGCATCGTCTTGGGTGCAAAAACCTCTAGGCTTCCAAGCAAAAAGACAACTTGAAATCTTGGCGTTGGTGTTGAGAAAGTGTGTAATGGTAATGCTCCCTTAAAAGAGCCATAGTTTTATCTGAGAAAAGCCATTCTAAACAACAAACTGGCCATTTAGGAAAATTTTCTTTTACCTCCCAGAATTCCACAGAGGTAATAACTATTGATTACTAGAACCTTATATTTTTATTGCAGAGTGACCCATAAAAGATGTTTAAGTATAAAAATTATTATATTAGGATGAAGTTCTGTTGGTAATATTGAATGAAATACAAGTCAAATATAAAGAGGAATGATTCAAAACTTCCAACTGTTAAAAAAAGCATTTATTCTTTAAATGGATAATGATGATCAAATTGCAATGGCGTTTAGATTCCATTGGATATATTTTAAAGAATAATGCAATCATATATATTAAGTGTCAATATTTATAATACTCAGGACATTTCATTCTTCATAATTACTTAATTTTATAATGAAAAATAGATGTCATCTTAAAAATGTGAGGGCACACATAGCTTTTCTAAATTCTCTTGGGGTGTATGTTAAAAGTATAGTAGAGTAGTATAGTTGTTACATGAATAGCTTCTGAAGGCAGAAAAAATGGGGCTGAGCCCTGGATTTATTAATACCTAGTTCTATGACTGTAGGAAAGTTCCTTAATATTTCTAAGCCTCAGTTTCTTCATCAGTTAATTAGTTGGTAGTACCCATTCATGAGGTTTTCATGAAATTAAATGTTTAACTGGAATGAGTTTGCTCTACCACAGGAGATTCAAAGTCAATCACATTATTGTATTCCTTAAATATATACAAAAAGTTAAAATGGTCTAGATGCCCAATATCAATTCCTTTATCTTTTAAAAAATTTTCGATGGGGTTGATGGTATAAAGGGGAGGATTCTTCTTCCTAGGTATTATGTAAAAATTCCAGAAGAGTAATACAATTCAGAAAACCTGGATGTGGGTCTTTAGTATATCAAAGCTATTATTGAGGTCTTCACCTTTCAAACCCACAACAGCATAAGGAATTTCTACTTCTCTCTTTCCAAGAATATGCTCAAGTTTCTTTTGAATTGGTTTTCAAATTTAAGATCTTTAATGTTTAGATCCCAAGGTATCCATATATATCATTTGCCCCCCAAGAGAAATCTTCCCATACCCAAACCTGCTGTGTTGCAGATGAGCATTGAACCCTTCTACTTGCTAAAAGGCCATCCTTCTCATCTTTCTCCATCTCAGAGAAGGCATACCAGGAATGCCTTCAATTCAACACTGCCATCATCCTTTCCTTCTCAAAGGAAATCTAGCTTAAAGTGCTTCCATGAATCTACATTTCTTCAAAAAGCTTGAGGTTTTCTTCATGGTTCTAGATGTAGACACAAAAGTTTGGCCATCTCATCTCTAAGGGTATATGCAGAAAAGAGTCAACACAGTAGGCTTGAGACTGCTATTCTTAGGAAGACCTGTTCGCAGGGTTGGTTGGCTCTTGGCTGGTGTTTGGGAACTTGGATTTCTGGAGTGCTCTCACCATTCCCTAACTCATACAAGAGTGGCTCATGTTGCTTAATCTGTTTATGTTTACAATGTGGTTTATGTGGAACACCTGCTTTACTTCTGGGAGTCTGAAATTTTGGCAGAGGCGGAGGGTGTCTATGCGATCAGTCCCCAATAAAATCCTCGGGTACTGAGTCTCTCATGAGCTTCCCTGGTAGATAACTCTGCACATGTGCTGTCACATTTTGATGCTTGAGGGATTAAGCTCTGTGTGACTTCACTGAGAAGGAACTCTTAAAAGCTTGTACCTGGGTTTTCTTGGGCTTCGCCACATGTGCTTTTTCCTTTTGCTTTTGTATCTTTTTGCTTTATTAAATATTAAGCATGACTACAGCTATGTGCTGGGTCCTGTGAGACTTCCTAGTGAATCACTGAAGTTAAGTGTGGTCTTGGGGATCCCCTACATAAGAGGGATATGGAAAAATAACCTTTTAATATTTCCTAGAGTTTCTATATCAACAAAAAAAATAAAACCAAGACAAAAATTAGTATCTTAAGGAATTTTAGAAATTTAAACAAAATGTCAGGGATTATTAAACTAAAGGAAGCCTTGCCAAAGGAGGTGAGGTGACCATTGGTAGGTCCCTAAATCCAAATGGTTAGTTGTTATGGTATGGTTAGAAAGGTTTCCCAGAAGAGGGAAACCTCTTTAGTCCAGGTTTATATCTTTTTAGAGGTGACCTCTTTTTCTATACAGTAATAGAATCCTAAGGCCATGTCTATGGGATCTGAAATCCTGCCTTTTGTATAGAGCTTATCCATATGGAAGAAAGGTAATACATGAATACTTTTTTAAAAATCTTGTTGGTTTTTCTCTTTGATGTTATTGCAGTTTTTTGCTGTTTTAAATATTTTGCTGAGAACTCTTTGGTTGGTTGGCTGTGTGTGTGTATGTGTGTGTGTGTGTGTGAAAGCTTCAGGAATGGACACAGTTATAGAAATCCAATGAAGAAATGAGTAAAAAACAAAAATCATAATGACAGTCTGGGGCATTGTTGAATCTGTGTTGTGCTTTGCTACAGCATATCAGACTTTCAAAAAATACCAAACAGAGCCAAAAGCAGGTGATTGAGTGTATGGGAAACTTATTAAATTGCATTTTATCTCTTAGTCTCATGGATGAATTGTGCTGTATTTGATTTTCGCCCGTGTATGTTCATATAAAATACTCAGGCTTCAAGCTGGCAAAATATGGACAAAATAAATAAGCAACTGCCCTTAGAAAGCAGCACAGTCTTTTTGTTGTTTTTAGGAAGCATTGGTTTGTTCTCAGGTGACTATTTCTTGAAAAATCTGTATTTGTATTTCAAAACAGCCTATTTCAAAACTAAAAAAAAAAACCCCAAAAAGCAAATCAAACAAATAAACATGCAGACCCTGGAACAAAATATCATTGTCTAGATATCAATCATAGACAGAGCTCTTCCAGGGTAGTAAAAGACTCTTGACATTCAGAGCCAATGGCTCAGAAATGACTCAGTGTGCAGGAAAAATGAGCTTGAGTTAAAAATTAAAAAAAGAGGGATAAAAGTTTGATATACTTAAGTTTTTAAAATCTACAATATAGTCCTATTTAAAAACCACTAACCTTTTTTTAACCTTTTTTAGTTGAGTTTTTCTAGTCCCCCCTTTCATGGTGGTGATAGTTCTTGGTGCATCCTGGCGTACAGCCATGGTGTCAGTTGCAACATTCCTCTTCGTGTCATCATCTCTTCATTCTGCCCTACATGGTTGTTGACACTCAGCCCCAATGATCACTAGGTTTAGTCTTTGTCTCTCACTCATCCTGAAAGTAGAGGAGCTCCCTGATCCACAAAGTACTGCTATGCAATGTAGATTTATTATTTTACTCTTTGGATTATTGTGAATAAACTACCTGACCTCTTTAACCATACTGGACAGGAGATCATTCTGTTGATCTAAACCAGTTTGGGATCTCTGCAGTTGCATAACAATTTTATGTCTGGGCGGTAAGATATTAAAGCAGAGATAGTTATTCATGGGTTCCTTTGACTGTATTTTCTTCCTCTATTCCAAGACTGACTCATATTCTAAGAGTTCAAAATTTGAGCCTGTGTTAGTAGTTAGGAGCCAGAAACATACCAAAGGGGAACCCTATGCCAGTACACCTGGTAGGAACAGAATCAGATTTAGAGAAAGCAGAAACAGTTAGAAAAGTGTGCATTCCTTAGGTGGAGTGATAAACTTAAGGTTTTTGTTCGTAAGTAGCATTATGGTATTGTTGTTAAAGTCACTGGCTCTGGAGCCAGATGACTGGGTTTGAATTCTGGCTCCATATTTTACAAATCCCATGACCTTAGGTAATTAACTTCTCTGTGACTCACTAACTCATCTATCTGTAAAATAGGGATTATAATATAACCTATCCAAGAATAATTGTGAAAATTAAGTAAATTAATGCAGAAGAAGTACTAAGATGCAACGTGAGCATATGCAGTATTAGCTAATATCTTGATGACAATAAGGATGATGATGATGTTGTAAAGTGAGTGTCATAAACCTAAAGGCATTCAAGTTCAAATGCTTTTAAAACACAGCGGAAGTAAGCCAAACACTTCTGTGAACTTGGCATTAGTCAATGTTTATGACCCAACTAGTTTATGACCTCCATTAAAGATGGACATAAAAAATAAGTGGAGAGCCATTATAGAGGATGATTGTTCAATTAAAGCCAAATAAAACAAAAGCCATCAAATTTGAGTAGTGGTACCTTTAAAATAACATGTTTTACCAAGCAATAGATATTTACTGAGTATTGAATATGTACCTAATATTTAGTTAGCTTAATTATTCAAATGAGGCAATGATCAAAGTGGTCAATTCAATTGTTTATTGTGGTTATCTCACTCCTTTTAGGGACCCCAAACTGGCCATAACCACATACCACCTGGAGGATTTATCAATAGCTTTTTCCATGTGTTGGAGAGATATAATTAAAAACAAAATCTTCTACCAACCCTGAATCCTTTCCACAAAGGTATTAGAGAAAGAAAATGGGGCACATCACAGACAATCCACTAACAGATTATAAAAGATGGAAAGAAATCTCACCTTTTAAGCCTCTTATTTTTATGCTTGTCCTTACACATGCTCTTGACATACATCACCTGAACAAGATCAATCCCTATTTCACAGAAGAGTTGCTGAGGTACAGACAAGTTACTTATCTAATCAGTTGATGGTTAAAACAGGTTTTATATATTTTTTAAATTGGCAATGATAGGAAAGATCTGATTTAGTTTTTCTTTTTTTTTTTGAATTGTTAAAATATGGTTCTTCTTTAATGGTATGTCTTGGAAAAGAAATGAGAAAACTCCAGATAACCTTTCATATAAATTAATATTCTTATTACAAGAACCGTGGGGACAAACTCTTGCCTATTTTAATTAAAGTGAATTGCTCATTAATTCTTTCCATATGCAGACCGTTTACTGTATTAAATCAGCCTGATGTTAGAAATGTTTAATTGTTAACTAGAATTAGGTTGGTAGTTTTTTTTTTACCTTATTAGAAGGTTTTCAGATGTTCTCACCAACTGTGAGTTTTATTTCTGAAAGAAAGAGAAAGGAGAGGTAGTATAAATCTTGTGAAGAATTCTCTTCATGTGCTTGATAGAAGCCTAAGGCTAAAGATGAGAAATGGAGGGTTTCTGTTGTGGTGGTGCTGGCGGTGATGGTGGTGGTCGTAGTGTGTTGGGGAAGGTGGGAGCGATGGGGAGAATGTTGAGGGCCTTGAGACTTGACATTCTTTCTGCCTTCATTTCTTATTTTTGGTTTTAGGAGACTATATGCTTTTAGTTTCTTCTGAAATGTAATGAGATTGTTGAGTTCAGTGACTGACTTACGGAATCAAAGTTCAAATGAAGGTCCCTGATGACTCTTTTTTTCAGTCTGACATTTTATTACATGGACAATAACCTTATCCTGTGTACTGTTTTAATTCAGAGTCTTATCTCACAGAAACCTTCTCAGTGGGCAAAGTGAAAACATTTGTTTGGAATAAACAGTTTCTCTTCTCCAGTTTTTTTTTTTTTTTAATAGCTTTTACAACATTTTAAGGGCATTATTTTTTACAGACATCAGGCAGTTCAATTTGAGAGTGGCTTTAGTGACTCACAGATATGTCTTACATCATTGCTGAGCTTAGGGTAAGCAGTCTCCTAGCTTAGCAGATATTCTTGCATCTTGAATAAATTTGATCAGAGAACTAGGAACCTATTTTTATAACTTAAAACATTTGATGGCCTTTTGAAGAGTGTCTTTTCAAAAAAATATAATGATTAATGAATGTAAAGTGTAAAACTGAAAGCCTGCATTAGCCTTCATTTACTTTAGAAGTGTGTCGGAGAATGTAATTATTCATATCTTGGCCAAGTGAGAGTGAACGAAGGACAGCAGCAGCTTATGGTGTTCAGGTTGGAATGGGACATGCAGCTTGGATCCAAAAACAAAATGTGATTCTTACTACTTTTCCCCTCACTTCCAAGTCTGGATTTTGTGACGTTGTGTGGACAGCTGAGTCTGTTCCATGTGGAAGAACAAATGGGGGGTTGGAGTAAAAACTGTTTACTCTTACTCTGTTTCTTCTTTGGGGCCGGTGGTGGTAGAGTGGAAGACTCAGCCCGTAATGGCAGTCCAAGTAGTGGGAAGTTAAGGGTCTCCCTTAACATAAAGACTATTGCAGGCAGACTCACTTATAGGAGAAAACAAACTCACCGTCTTAAACTTCAGGTATTTGAAGGTTCATGAAATATATTAGCTATCTTCTTGAAAAATATTCCATCAAATTTAGGTTGAATAAGTACTAGGTTAGGGTTTGAGTTATTAAGTTTAGCTATTGCCCCATCTTTTATTTCTGTCACCCTTAACAATTGCCCTTCAATAGCCATGAGTCAAAACCACATCTGTTTCTTGCTGACCTCTGTGCAAGGGATAGAAACTTTGTATGTCTCGCTCCTTTCTGTACAGAATCTATTTGAAGAGTGGTGTATTTCAAAGAGAAAATGGCGTTAAATTTGTATCTTGATTTTTATGGTTGTCTAATGTGAAAAACAGAGTATTTATAATCCTTTGGGAAGGAGGGAGGTCAAGCTGTAATACAAGGAAGTCTATATTTATTTATTTTTCAGTTCTATTGGAGACATGGTGTCTAATGCCCAATTCTGGGTGATGATGATGACTTCAGGACTGGGGCTTTGGGACATGGGGAAAAGTAGCGAGACCAAGAAAGACAGGAGGCTAGCCCATTCAAGGTGAACATGTAGTTATATACGAATTCATTTTCTTCTTGAAGAAAACAATAGTTCATTCTTCTAGTTGTATTTTTTCTCTAAATCTTAAAATATACAGACAGTTGTAAAAATAATGGATGAGTCAGCTAGCCACCTAATGAGTGCAAACTCAAAGATTTGGAAAAATTTCTTCTTTTGCCTAAACAACCTGAGGCTAAGATCTGAAAAAATTTTAAGATTTTCTTTTGTAAAATGCAAATACATTTTGTGGAGATAATTTACTGAGATTATCTCAAATTTATACCTTGTTTTAAATGAGTTTATCAGGTGATATCCTGAGAATTTATTTTGATTGGGTGAATACAGAAAGAATTTGAGGTCACTAGGTATCTAGAAAGGAGGTGATAAAGATGGCTTAGTTTATAGGACAGGCAGAACTAAAAACATGCTTGACCATTTGCACTGTTTACAAAGGACTGTTTTTGCCTCACAACTTTAAGACATGCCAAGCATTTAGCTATGTCAACATGAGTTTTGATGATGATAAATGTTTCTTTAACATACCAAAGCAATGTGGTAATGTTATGTGGATGAGAAAGGAGAAGTTAATTTTAGTTTAGCCTGCAATAAAGAGTGATAAAGGAGAGATTAGCAAAGGGGAACTTTTGCATACCATCGGTCAATGATCCTATGGGGTACTATGTTGGAAAAAAAATTCACCCATATTCTCTTCTACAAAAT
>NW_011888820.1:3976724-4001289 GCF_000151845.1 Pteropus vampyrus
TCTAAGGAATCATATGAAATGTGTCTCCCAACCATGTACCCTGGGGCAAGGAGTTTAGGTGTGCCTGGTGTGGGCTGAAGTAGGCCCAATCACCTCGTAAGTGTGCAAGGCTGGTCAAAGCAAAGCCTCTGTGAAACTGGCTGAGGCAGAAATGGTTGTAGGAGGAGGTGGTGCTTAGGTGCAAGAGAAGTTTGATACAATATCTTTATAGAATTTTATATTCTGTACATTTACAATCAGATGTTTCTTTTAAACAAAAACCTAGATCACACATTTTGTTCTGTATCTTAAAAAAGGCTAGCAACTTTTCATGTCAGTTCTTACAGAACTGCCTCATTCTTTTTCTCCACTGCCCCCCCAGATTTGAGATATTATTGACATATAACATTGTGTAAGTTTAAGGTGTACAATGTGTTGATTCGATATATCTATATATTTCAAAACGATTACAATCATTGTGTCAGCTACACCTCTGTCACATCACATAATTACCATTTCTTTTTGTGGGAAGAACATCTGAGATTCACTCACTTGGCAATTTTCAAGTATATAGTACTCCAAAGTACTTTTTAAGCTGTATTACCATGTTGTATAATAGATTACTAGAATATATTCATCTTCTAACTGGAAGTTTGTATCTTTTGACCAGTATCTCCATTATTTCCCCTACAACCCACTCCCTGACAACCACTACTCCCCTACTCTCTGTTTCTATGAATTTCTATCTCACTCTTTTTTATACTTTTTTTGAGAGGATCCATTGTGTTGATGTTTCAAAATACCATAAAAACATATTTCCTGTAGATGGACATTAGTCTTCAATTTTTTTGTTATTGCGAATAATTATATAGTAAATAATAATACAGTAAACATCCTTAAACATGTATCTTTTGCCTTTGTGTTATTTATATAGATTTTCTTCTTAGTGTCTATCAGTAAGATTTTATAGTTTGTTTTTTATATATTTTTTGTATATTTTTTCTTATAATTTTTTCTGTATCTTACAGTAACTTCTAGTGCTTTGGATATGGTATTTTTTCATTATAATTTCTAATTATTTCAGGTATATAAGTAAGGTTGATTCGTTTGCATATTTACCTTCTATATAGCTACGTCACTAAACTTTTACTAATTAGGATACTTGATTGTGTTGACTTTTCTAGGTAGAAAATTATATACACGAGTGAAACATTGAAATTATATACATTGAAATTATATACCTCACTAAACTTTTACTAATTAAGATACTTGATTGTGTTGACTTTTCTAGGTAGAAAATTATATACATGAGTGAAACATTATTGATACTTCTTACTCTTTTTTTCTAGTCTTATTACATTGTTTAGGACTTTAAGAATAATTTTGAATAATATCAATGATAGTATCTTTGTATAATTTGTGTCTTATGAGAATGCTTAAATATATGACTATAGATTTTTCTCTCTTTTCCAATAATTAATGAAAACACGCATTTCTTTGTATCGTTGTTTATGTTCAATATTTCAATCTTTTACATATTTGCCAGTCTCATAAATAAAAAAAACCATAAACCATCGTTTTAGTTTGTACTTCCACTTCATACATAAGGTTGAGTGTGTTTTCATATGTTTATTGGCCTATATGCTTTTGCGAATTGCCTATTCATATTCTTTCGGGTTGTTTATAAGTTAGATTTATGTGAGCTCTTTATATGGAAATCATTTGTTTGCTATGCATACATTGCAAATATTTTCTTCAAAGGTGTCAGTTTAAGGTTTCTGGGCAGATAAAAGAATCTATTCAGGCTCGATGATGACGCTGAAGGAGAATTAATTAGCTTATACATTTTCTGGAATTGCTGGCAAACCATCTGACTGTATGAAGGCCATACAGTCAGAAGTGATATAACTGAAAGAAATGTCGAAAATCCTCTAAGCCCAGTCTTGTGGAACTCCCACTGCTGTTTGTTCCTCAACATCAACAAAATGAAGACCTAGTGGAACACTCATTATAGATGGTATGGAATATCAAATGTCTTCACCACTGTTCTTTCTAGAAAAGCCTAGCTGCCTCATGATCTTCAAGTCTGCTCTCCAAGTCTCTCACTGGTCTATCTGTTTGAGGGAAACTAGTCACAAGTCTATATGCTAGAAGAAAGGGATGCTGAGAAATAATAATTTTGCATCCCTTCTGGGAAAGGTGGGATCACCAATATGAAGATCTGTCAAAATGGAGAATGTCCAAATGTCTTTGAACAGCCACAAATGACAAATTTCCACAACACCCAGCCTACCATTTTGAGTAAAGCTTCATTTTTGCTTTCTTTAATCACAAAGAAGTTTCAAACATTTCAAGTATTCTCATATTTAGTGTTTGTTCAGTCATTCAATACATATTTATTAAAAGCCTATTATGTGACAAACACTGTGCTTTTTAATGGAGGTAAAATGGTGATCCTGATTTTTTTGAAATTTTGAGTCTAACAGGGCAGACAGACATTAAGTTATCACAGAAATAAATCATATTGATCATTATAATTCTGGTATTTAGATAAAGGGAGGGAGTGATATGTTGAGAACACATAGTAGAGATAATTGACCCACACAGAAAGGTCAGTAAGTTTTTGCTAATAAAGTGGTACTTGATCTGAAGTTTGACAGATGATTAAGAGTTGATCCAGAAAAGGTAATGGAAGAGTGTTTCAAGCAGAGCAGACAACATTTTCAAAGGCTAGGTAGATGAACACTTGTCAAGTATGAGGATTTGATAGAACATAGTCGTGACTGAAGTATAGAGCATGAGGGAAAATATGGTTCCAAATGTGCTGAAAAGATATGTAGAGGCCAGACTGTGAAGGGCCTTATGATCAAGATAATCATTTTGATTTTGTCCTAAGAGCCTTGAGAGGCCTCATCAGCCTCAGGCTTCAGTGTAGAAAATAGTTTGGAAGATTCAAGTTTACTGTGGGTGGATAATTAGGAGATGACTGCAGTTTCTCAGGGACTCTTCCTGAAGTGATTGACAAATTTTGGCTGAATGCATGAAGTAACTAATGCCAAAGTTAATACTGATGAGTCTCGTAAGCAATAATACAACAAAAATAAAGGTATCTGGAGGGCAATCTGTGAAATTTGATGAGCAAATCCTATATAGAGAACAAAGAAACAATTTATTCTAGATTAGCAAGGCATAATATCAAAAATAATTCTATTAACTGAAAATATCCAGTTATAACAAAGAGAGCATCTATACAAATATTATGTTTAGCTCAGGTTATTTGTTTTGATAATTTAATATGTTCATTGACTGGCTAATGAGATTTACTGGTAATAACATGTAAACAGGTCAGTAGAAATCTATTAATTTAGATCATCAGGTTATATAGAAGCTTCCTTAAGGAAACACTCAGTGCATACCAAATATATAGTTAACTATACTAGTTAATAAGGTCATTTGTCTAAAGGCATTAATCTGTCAGGCCTTGAGTACTTGTTAATGAACTCTTGCTGAATGTATTGAGATTTGGAGTTTGTTAGTAACAGCAGTTCATAACCTGTTTGAGATTCTAGACGGATTCAAAGATGAACAGAGGCTGACTTAAAAGGAATAGAATGTGTTTTATAGTTTTTCAAATCCTAGGATACAGGACCTATAGATATCTACCAATATGATTTAGTTTAGGGGATAAATGGGCAGGGAAGCCCTTGGAAAATCATGTTCGATGATAGTAGCAGAAAAAAGTGTAGAATGAGGAAATAAATGCCAATCACAATAGTTTCGGATTTCAGAAGGATGGAGAGGATTGAAGATTACCATGTGCTCTAAAGATCTAATGGCCTGGGCCCTTCTTTAGTCCAGTTGCCCATAGGCACATAGCCTTTTTAATATTCTCTTTATATTTCTTCCTGGGCAAACTTAGATATCATTTACTAGAGTCATGGAAGGCACTGAACTTCCTAAGAGTATCTTGTGTCCTCAGATCCCATGTGACCATCAGGAATCCAAGGATCTCATTTTGAAGTTTATGTTTGCTTATAGGAAAAGGAGGTTGTTGGGAATTTATTCACCTGCTTCTTTAGGCAGTCTTACCTCACAGAATTATAGATTTTTGCTGCATTAAATATCCATAGAGGATATCTTATTCAATGGTCTTAATTCACCAGTAAGGAAATTGAGGCCTGTTGAAGGCCAAGTAACTACATTACTTATAAAGTAGATAGAAGGCAGACTATGATAGGAATCAATTTGTATCTTCTACTTAGCTATCGAATATAAAAAAGGAAGCAGCTGAGCTCAGTGGGACTGTGACTGAGAATTTCTCAGGTTTCACTTGATTTCTATCCCTCATCCTAAATTTTGTTAATATGTCTATACCAGGTGGCAGAATTGTCCCTGGGGTTCAAGGAATGGCTTTCTGAACTTGAGGGAAATAGTCCTCTGTTACCAAAAAAACCCATTTCCATGAAAGTGGCTTTTCTTTAAAAAGAAAACAAGATGGTAATTTTTAAAAAAGGAGTTTCTGCTCTTGCAAAAGATATTAAAAACTAAGCCTAAAGGGGAGACTCTTATACCTCAGGAATCAGAAGAGAATGTAGTAGTATAATCTGTAACCTTTTTTGTATATCCCCATAGTTCAAAATGCTACTGATATATCAATATAAATAAATGACCTTGAATCAAAAGCTACTAGCACATAAATGCAATATTTACAAGCCTAGTGCAGAAAATGCCCTCACAAACTCCAAATTTTCTTCTTTATCAGCTGTATAAACTGAGACAAACTTCTAGCCATCTGTCCAAAAACAAACATAAACCAAGTGAAATTACCTAAATTATATGAATTTTTTCCTTTAAATGTCATCCAGGGAGCTTTATGTGGGAGTCTAGAGGCAACTAGTAAGATACAGTGAGTATTGTAGTTGAAGAAAATTCTGTAAACTCTTGTATCTTTTCTTTTCTTTTTTTTTTTTTGTGTAGCTTAATCCTTTTGTCCTCAAACTTTACATGTACAAAGTAACGGCATTCTTTATTTCAACTTCTCATTTCCTCCTTGTTTACTTTTTCTTTTTTATGACTCTTGAATGATGGCATCTCATTCCCTCTGGGTGGACTCAATCCTTCTTGGTAGAAGTAAGGTGCTGAGTAAGCACTCACGCACAATCTTCCTTGGTTGTCAGCAACTCAAGGCTGAAGGTAGGGATAAAGAGAAACAACATGGGTTCAGGAACATTTGATCATGGCCATATCAGTGAAAGAACAATGTATTTTCAGTATTCAAGATTCCCTGAAGCCATTTGATTCTCTAATCCAGACTCTTCCCCAGACTTTCCTCCTACAAATTTAGCTACTTAGGTCTCATGTTTTACCATCTACATCTATTTACTTCATTTGCAAAATATAATTCATGGGAGAAAGTAGTCTATAAGCAGAGCATTAGGAAACTGTGCCTATTAATTTAATCTTTGCTAGTGTTCATGAATATCTGGTTCTTCTGTCCTTTCAGAACGAAGCTGCCCATCTCAGCTTCCTTTATGTTGGGCAGAGCCATATGATTAATTATGACAAATGGGCTGTGAATGGAGGTGATTCGAGTCACTTTTGGGCCAAGCCATTGACTTGTCTAAGCACAAGTCTCCAGCTCTTTTTCCTTGTCACGTTGATCATGGAGACACAAGGTGAAAGCAGCCTGATTCCTGAGCTATCACAGGGACAACAGAACCTTGGAAATTTGCCTGGACCTACAGCAGACTCTATTTAAGAAATAAACCTTTATTATGTTAAACTATTGAGACCTTGGGACTTAGTCATTCTTGTAGTATAACCTTGTCTGTCCTTACTGTTCACTGAAATTTCTGCCCTAATTAACTTTGCATTGTCTTCTTGACTCATCTAATGCTTAAGGTCACAAGAATATAAATCCTTTGCATATAAACCTGTTTCTCTCTCTTGTTTATTGTGTTCCCCATACCCTGTTGAATGGCATATATTTTCTAGAAGTAATGGGCAACACATTCTATTTCTGCTAAATAAACTTAAGCTAAAAAGCTACAGTTATAACTTCCTCCTCAAAACTTGTTACAGACTACATTTTAAAATCGAATTCACATTCTCATTACTTCTTCCTTCTATGCAATAGATTTTGGTTTTAATCAAAATTACCTATCCACCCCTAAAATTATAAATTCCTCAAGCATACATGAGAAAGTGTTTTGTCAACTGTTTCTATGCGACATTGATGGATTAGTTATATCATTTATGTTTCTTTGTAATTCTCATAGTACCCTGCAGATATGAGCAGCAAATTATAGGCGAGATTTATATTCCACAGATCAGAATTTACTAATAGATTTTGAATGGTTAGTGGTGGTATTTCAAGCTGGCGTTGTTGTTATGTCCTGCTTGTACTTGTCCTCCCCACCTCAGTTTGATTTGGCTCCAAGGAGGGATAGATGCACAGTGGTCAACCAAAGCTCAAGGAGAGGGAACCTGCTTCTGGATGACAATCATCATAACATTTCTGCATAACTTATGATAAGTTTAAAGTCCATATGCCATATGTATTAGTAAAGATTCTAGAGGAACATAACCAGTGGGATATAAGGATATTTATTGTAAGGAATTGGTTCGTGTGATGATGGAGGGTGAGATAGCCTGAGATCTGCCATCTGCAAACTGGAAGCTCAGGAAAGCTAGTGGTTGAATTCATTCTAAAGGCTTGAGAATGAGGGAAGTCAATGGTGTAAATCCCAGTCTGAGGGCCAGAGAAGATGAGATGAAGTGTCCCAGGCAGGAGACAGGGGTAAGTTTCTCTATCCTCAGCTTTTTGTTCTATTCAGGCCCACAAAAGTATTGGATAATGCTCACCCACATAGGAGTGCACTATCTACTTACTGAGTGTACCAAGTCCAATGCTAATGTCTTCTGGAAACACAGACACACTCAGAAATAATGTTTAATCTGGACACTTTGTGGCTAGTCAAGTTGACACATAAAATTAACCATCACATCATATTATCTTTAGAGTAACTTAGCAGAAATGTTGAGTTAATTGTTCTTTTTGTTATTGCTGCTCTTATTATTGTTATTATGTATTATCTCTAATAGAGCTAGAAATAGACATGCAGACAGAAAAGATACTAAGTTTCAGAAAAGATACAGGACTTGACCAATGTCCCATACTTAGTGGCAAAGCATGGACTTGATTCTGGGTCCTTGAACTCTATTTTTTTTTTTCCTTTTCTTTCCATGCCCAGTAAAGACTTAACATTAGAACTAGTCTCCTTACCAAAGCTCACTGATAATTATAAATTTATAACATTCTTCAAGTTTTAAGGAGTTAAAGCATGATAATTATGTTCCCATTCTTGATGCCCAGATACCTACTTCAGTTGTAGCATAATCCACAATACAATCCTATGCTGCATATCTCTAGGCTTCTTTTTTCTTCTTAGTTTTGTTCATCCTTATGAGCAAAATTCAGTGTTAATCTTTCTCTCTTAGTGTCCTTTGTTGGGAAGTGTTTTCTCTGTGGGACATCTTCTCTCATTACTTTACAGGCAGCTTCTTTTTTTTCTCAGTAGTGAACACACTTTGTTAAGGGATATGTCAAGTTTATTTTATCTTCTTTGAGTATTTGAAGTTTTAGTAAAAAGACCAACTACCTAGAGGCATCACTCACTCTGGTAGGGTTCTGTGCTTCTGGCTTAGATGAATGAGGCCCATTTAAAAGCACTTTCACTGAGCTTCTCATGAAAAGGTTCTTACAATATTAAAGGTTCTTACAATATTTTAAAACATTCTTTTTAAAGTCATTAAAGTTTTATTTTTATCAGAGAAATATATGTCTATGTTAAAAAATGAAAAAGATAATAGTTTATAATAAATAAATTTTTTATCCTCACTCTATCCTATCTCCAGTCCTACTCACCAGAGGCAACTAATTTTTATTGTTTCTGTTTTAGTTCTTCTAGTCATTACCTTCATAATTCTAAATAATATGCTTCTTCCTTTATTCTTTGATTTATTATCATTAGAGAATAGCTACCGACATTACCTACATTCCTAAGGCTGAGGATTCATCTGCCTTGCACAACTCCTGCCTCTTTGTCCTTTTCTTTTCATTTCTTCTAAATTGTGATATTTTAAAAATCTATTGGTTTTCCTTCTAACTTCCAATTATATATATAGTGTGTGTGTGTGTGTGTGTGTGTGTGTGTGTGTGTGTGTGTGTGTGTGTGTGTGTGTGTATTGCATTGACTTTCAATAGTCCCCTTTGAATCCCTGATCTTTAACATGGATGTTTGTAAGGTGCTAACTTTTTTCACATATCACTCTTTCTATCACTCAATATCTCTCAGCTATACCTCTACCTTTACAGTTTTCAGTGTGAAAACATTTACAACCTATTCTGTAACCATAATTCATTTTGTTCATTTCTCTAGCTTAATTCTTAAATCTTAAAATTAATGAACAACCTCTTCATCATGATGGCTATATTAACATATTTCCATTTCCTTCTCTGTGGGCCTAATGCCACTACCTCATGCCACTTGAGGGAGAAGGTAGCCAGATGGAGTATCTTTTCTTACACGTTAGCACTTCCTCAAAATCATGCACATTTTAATTTGCTACATTTTGGGGTCATAACTCTTCTGTATAGTTTCACTTTTCTTGAATTTTATTTGGTTTGTTTGTCTTTCTTCAAGATTTTCTTTTTGTCTTTAATTAATTAATTTATTTGCAGGCAGATAAATAAAGCTAGAGAGAGGGTGTTTGTTTGTTTGTTTGTTTTTTTGGTGGGAGGTGGATGTTTATACTATTTGATGTTCTGTGAGCTGAATTTGTGGTTTGGTGCCTGTCATTAATTTTAGAAAGTTCTTAGCCATTATTACTTTAAATATTCCTTTCTCTTTTTTCCTTCTGAAATTCCTGTTAGTGTATATTATACCTTTTGTAATAGTGCCACAGTTCTTGGATATTTTTCCATCTTTTTATTTTTTTCTCTTATACTTAAGTTTGGAAATTTCTACTGACATATCTTCAAGTTCACTGATTTTTTTTTGGTCCATGTCCAATATACTAATGAACGGAATCAAAGACATTCTTCATTTCTGTTACGCTGTTTTTCATTCTAGCATTTTCTTTTGATTCTTTCTTAAAGTCTTTATCTTCTTACATTACCCATCCGTTCTTGCATTGTTCACTTTTTATTAGAGCCCTTAGCATATTAGTTATAGTTATTTTAAAATCATGGTCTGGTAATTTCATAATCTCTGCAATATTTGATTCTGGTTCTGATGCTTGCTGTCTCTTCAAGATTTTTTTTTTCCCCTTTTAGCATGTTTTGTATTTTTTGTAGAAAGCTAGACATGATATATTGAGTTAGGTATATAGGCCTTTAGTGAGTTGTTTTATGTTTCTCTGGCTAGGATTTAGGCTGTGCTTACTGTTTGCTGTGTCTGTGGTGACAGAGGCTAACATTTCTTCTGTGTCTTGGTTTTAGTTTCCCCCGTTGTCTTTGGGTTTTCCTGGAGATTCCTTAAATAGTGCAATGGTTAATTTTATGTGTTAATCTGATTGGGACACAGAATGCCCAAATATTTGGTAAAACGTTATTTCTGGATTGTCTGTGAGATGTTTCCAAATGAAATTGGTGTTTGAATCTGTACACTGAGTAAAGCAGATTGCCCTCTCCAATGTGGGTTGGCCTAGCCTCATCCAATCCACTGAGGGCCTGAAGAGAATAAAAGGTTGAGTAAGAAAGAATTCTCTCTCTCTACCTGGCTTCTCCTGCCTTCAGACCTAGACTGGGAATGGAACTTATACTGTCAACTTACTTTAATCTGCGTTCTGTCTCCTTGAAATCTTTTGTGGGCTGATGACCATGCCCCATTCTTTGCATTGTTATTATTCTATTTATTTTGTAAGTTTGTAATGTTATTTCAACAGAATCTTTGGTGGAATGGATGCTTAGTGTATCTCCTTGAACCCAGTGTCTTAATTAAAATTTGTCTTCTTTAGCTAAATGAGATATGAATAATTCTTTAAAAAATTCAAGCAACACACAGTTATATAGTTAAAATCTGCCTTTATCTCCTGTCCACTTTCCTTTCACTTCCTCCTCTGCTGACCTTTGCCAAACGTAACCCTCCCACGCCCCATCCCATCCAGTGACCTCCTTTTGCATAACCACTGTTAATAGTTTGGTATATAGCTTAGTGGACTTTTAAAAGTACATTTTGAATCAAATGCAATTATAAAGGTTTGTTTCATTTTATAATAAAAGAGATTATACTTCATGTATTATTTATGTAGCTTGCTTTTTGGAAAGACTATTAAATAATATGTTTTTTAATCTCATAATTAAATAAATTTCTTCCCCCAAATTAACTTAAATAAGTGTAGATTGAATTCTTTCCCTAAAGATAGTTATATTGGATGTCTTATGTCTTATATTATTTCATAATTATCTGATAATCATTTCATAATTTAGAATCCGCTTACTTTTAATTAAATTATCTATCTTAAGCATTTTCTCTTTCACAATGAATTAATTATACAAAAAAAGTAGAAATTCTAGGCTACTTTAAGTCAAAACATTTCAGTTTTTATTTTCCTTATTTTATAAAAGAAATATTGTGGTTTTCCAAGGTCACATGGATAATAAGCAGGTTTCAAGCAAAGCTTAAGGGTTTCCTGAGTCTTATACAGCGCTTTTAGCCAGGTCATGCTTCCTTGTTAATTGAAAACCCCATATCTACCAGGAGAAAAATTGAACTCCTAATAAATGTGAAATATTCTTTAAACTTGAATTAAATAAACCTCATATAAGTAATAAATAAGGTGAATTTCATGAGAACTGTATCTAGTAGGTCTAGGCACATACATGCACAATTAAAAACTCTTGCTACATAACAAGCAAAGATAGTCTTGAGTGTGTATGTAAGTCTCTTCTAGATTTTCCTGACCCTGTCCACCTTCCTCCACACCCCAGTCCAAACAGTTAAATAGTTAACCACTACCTTTTCTAAACTTTATTGTTGTGCTTTTGACTCTGAACTATGATTTGTTTACATGTGCATTTCTCCTCTTTGTATTAAAACCCTTGATTACAGGGGTTTTGTCTTATTCATGCCTGAACCCAGGCACCATGGGCAGTACATTGGCTCACTAAATGTTTCTTGAATGAATTGACATTTTCTATTGCAATGTCGGTTCATCAGATTTGATCCTAAGGATAACTAACTACAGGCTGTGACAAATATTATTTGTATGACTAACTTTATAGGGAGGAGATTTAAGTAGTTCTCATGACAATTATAAGATTAGACAGTGTCAAGCAAGCTAGGAAAGAAGGTCACATTTGTTTTTTCACATCCTCGATTTTGTGGACAGAAAATACCACAGTTTTAGAACTTGTGCAAGTAATAAGCACATTACCATAATGAAAACATTCATCTGTGTTTTGGGGTGAATGTATTTTTAACATCTCTCTTGCTAACCAGCACCCCTCACCTTTTGTTTATTTTATTTCAAAGCATATATCAGGTTGAGGGTCTTCAATGAGCTACATTGTCTAGCTAGAACTTAACATTTTACTTTCACTATTTATTTACAGTAACCTTCCATTTATTATAAATAATGGTTTTCCATCTATGGCCTTAGCATAAATTTTTCTGTAATGATAAATTAATTTATATTTTAAAGTGGGCCAATTTAAAGAAATGTAATAAGTAAATGATAGCAGAGGAGGTACATGTATGTGATAATAAGTGTGGCAGTGGTATAAAATGCCTGAAATTTGAGGAACACTGAGTCAGAGCACAAAGTTAGAGCTATAATTGTAATTCTAGCAGCACATCAACCAAGGCCAAATTTGTGCAGCTGGAGATTCTGGATCAGTGGGTTCGGCGTGATTTCTCAGCATGCTGTTGTGGAGAACCACTGGCCTAAGGTGAAGGTGTAGTCTTGTAGGAGCCCTGCACAGCTTTAGGAAGACCAGGGCTGTGAGTGGCAGGCCCATGTCTGAGTCAAGAAGACTGTTACCTGCAAACTTTTCAAGCGTCTCAATCTGCTCATTTTACATTCAGTCTTCCATGTACTCTGGTTTGATTTCTAACCATCTTACATTACTCTGTCAGTATAGCTCTCATGTATTTGATAATGATCTTACCCAAGAGATACTTATCAACACTCATCTCCCTTAGCTTGTCACCAGCTTTCAACATGTATTATCTCTCCATCATTTCTTATACAATATTTTTCCAGGATACCCTAGTCTCCTGGTTGGCCTTTTAAGTCATATGGTTTTAAGAAGGTAGCCAAAGAAATAGAAGTAGTCTTTGCAGGCTGATTTTCATCTGTCAAGCTACTAAATCTTGAGTTTTCTCAAAGTTGGCTTCTGGCCTCTCTTTTCTCCCTCTGGACTCTTGCCCTGGGCGGTCTAATCCACATTCAAGGCTCAGTTCTCACCAATGTACAGAAGAGTTGCAAATAAGCAGTTCCTGCCAGACCTCTTCCCCAGCCTCCAGACTCATTTCCCCAGTTATCTTCTTGACAACTTCACCTTATCTGAAAGTCATGTCCAAATCAACTCTTGAACTGTCCTCCTGCCTACTCTAACTCCCTCTAGTCCTTTTCTTCTATTTTCTTTCTTATTTTAAAATAGTTTTAAAATTATTATTTTATATTAGTTTCAGGTATACAATACCATGATTAGAAATTCATATAATTTATGAAGTGATCGCGTCCAATTACTCTAGTCCTCATTTCACACTACACACAACCATTACAATAATAGTCCTTTTTTTCTCAGTAAATGTTGCCATATTCCACACATTACCAAAACCAGAAACCTAGAGTTACCTGTGTATCCCTTATATCCTATATCTAATCCATCCCCAAGTTGTGTAAGTTTTACCACTTAAATATTTCCCATAGAAATCACTATACCTCTGGATCATTATTCTGTTGTCCTGTTCTTTGTGATCCTCTCCCTATTTTTCTTCTGTCTTTACTCCCTTTCCTTTGTATGGTTGTTGGCTGTGTAGTAAAAATGTTTATTTCAAATGTTACCAGCTCAACCTCTTGCTTGAAAAATCTTTTGATGACTTCTCATTGCTCATAGGCTACAGATCCAAGTCCTTAATGTAAACTTTAAGACCCTGCATGATCAGACCCCACCTCTTCTCCATAAGGCCTTGTCCCACTCCCCCCTACTGCCTGCTGGCTCACTAAAGTGTATCCTGTTTGTTTTCCCTCGGTACGTACTGTTCCTCCTGCTTGAGATGCTTTGTCTATTCTGACCCCCTACTGTTCCTGAAAAGTTCAAATGTCCACTCAAGGATCACTGTCTCAGAGAAACCTTACTCTTCTTTCTTGACTACAGCAAGCCTTCCTGTGATCACCTAACATGATACCATATACCTTCTCTTTACAGTGCTTAAATATGGTAATAATTTCACCTCCATTTTTGTGTTTATTAAAGTCTATCTTTAGATAAAGATTAAAGTCTATCTTTAGACTTTAATAAACACAAAAATGGAGGTGAAATTATTACCATATTATTATTATCACTGGCACATACTTGGTGCTTAGTAAAGAGGTCTGGAATAAAGAACAACAGAAGGCAATTGGAGTTGAGTGTTGGAAGAAAGGGAAGGCAGTGATATAAGAGCAAGCAAAGGGAAAATGATTTTTATCAAATTTATTATTTAGCTATGGTTTTTCCTGGTGAGAATGAGTGCCTTCTCTGTCTAATGAATTGGAATTGGAGATATTAGAGAGAGTGAGATTAAGAGTATCTGAGAGTATTGTTTCTTTGAACATTTCTATTCCCTATTTTTCATTTCTCTTCATGGCCTAGGTTTTGGTGTGAGAGTATACTTACAGGAAATGGTTAATTGTGAGAATTGCAATGTAAAAGCTTCGCTTGATTAAAAATATTCTCATTGGTTGGAAAGATTTTCCAAGGATGGGAACACTTACAGGCCATTTCTGTATTCAGTTGAATAGTTTTTTATGGTATAAACTAGATTTTTTTTTGTAAAATACTTGCCAAAAAGTGAATCTCTGTTCATTTAAAAATCATCCATTTGCGTGCAAGTAAAATTGCCTGTCATGGTTTGAAAGGATTATGTATAGTCTCTAAACATTCATCCCCCTCAACTCGGCTTATATATTGCCTTTACAAAATGGAAATTTAATTCTGTTAGAATATTCCGTTGTCCAATGTATATACCTTGTTTTAACATGATTACATTCAATTGCTTTACTTGCTATATTAGAAAATGACAAAATATATCAAAGAGTTTTCAACTTTTTTACTAGAATATGTACTGGTGACAGTGACTAATGCTATTGATGATTACTTTAAAAGATAATTACTGGAAACGATAATGTTTTGCATTGACCCAAGAAAAAATAGTTCATGGTAATATAGAAAAGCATAATAATGGAAAATGATTATACAATATACTCTCCAAGGAAAAAGCCTTGCAAGGTAGAAAACCAAAGTGTAGAGTTTAAATGACATTTTTCTATATTTTAATCTTAGAAATAGTTTCTTTGGTTTGTATTGAATTGTATTGAGTTGATATTAAACATATATAATCGAAACATTGTATAAATATGATTTTTTTTTTTTGTAATTAAGAGTACTGGATTCCTTAGTTCTTGAAGTATGTTTCTGTTTTTATGAGATGGTGCTGATTGGCGGTGAGGGACAGACTGAAATCTGGCAAAGTGTTCTCAAAGACAGTTCAGCCTGTGCTGGCATCGGCTTCTACTATTGAAGAGGCTAGTAGTAGTAGGAATGATGGGGGTAAGAGTCAGAAGCTTAGATTATTTATACGAGGGAACGCTATGTCCAGGGCTCCGTAAGATGCCACGTATCTAAGAAATTACAATACAGAGATACAACCAGACTGAAAGGTACCTGTCAAACTTCAGAAAGCGATTCTGTTTGTGCTCTTTGGCTTGCTTCATGGGAGGAGTACACTGAGGGGTACTCAAACAGTAATTAAGAGGAGCCACAGTTAGGTTGTTAACAACAACAACAACAACAACAAC
This sequence comes from Pteropus vampyrus, assembly GCF_000151845.1. Taxonomy (NCBI): domain Eukaryota; kingdom Metazoa; phylum Chordata; class Mammalia; order Chiroptera; family Pteropodidae; genus Pteropus; species Pteropus vampyrus. The sequence goes on from NW_011888820.1 coordinate 3,991,773, forward strand.
AACAACAACAACAACAACAAAACTTTGGAGGAATTAAACGCTGTGCATGAACTATGAATAGGAAGGACACAAGCTTCAAAAGTTTGAAAGGAAATATACACATTAGATATTCGAAACTGAATTCATTTTTAAAGACCAATTTGTATTTTGTTAGGCAAGAACAGTCTATAGGATTTTAAACATCTATGTTGCTGTCCTTTCTTTTTGTCCTCTTCCACAACTGAGCATAATGATTCTAATTATGTTGGTGTGTTTTTTTTTTGACCATGACACTGAATTAGAATAGGTGTTTCCCATAGCTACTCTGCAGGAGCAAGTGCCTCTGGGGGCTTTGTTCTCTCAGCTTCTACACAAAGTAGGGGTTTGTAGAGGTCATTGCTTTTACCAGGAATGAAGTCACTGATTGAAACATCACGTTTTGATCTTATCTTTCTATTGTATTCTGAGAGCCACACTGTAGACTAATGCACTGCATCTTTACCTCACTTTCTGCTGGGAGCTTCAAGCAAAAGAATCTTTTCTGTTAGGAAAGAAAGCTTTACTTTCAGGTAAGAGGCAGAACCATGGAAAAGTTTTGGGATTATCGTAAAACTTGTCAAATGATGACATGTTTTATTAAGATGTCATGATAACTCATTTTAATTCTCAGTAGATTTTGGCAATTATTCTTCAATTTTAATGACAGTGGGGATATATTATGATCAAAAGATTTAAAAAACATTATATATGGGCTCCAGAACTCAACAGGGTCTGTGTACATACTTAAGAGATTTATTTTTGCAATAAAATGGCAGTTTTGTAATGTTTGATTATTATTTGTATTTTCTCCCAAACCATAAAAGCAATTGATATTGATTGTGTAATTTAATTTTTGAAAATAGCATATTTATTATGCTCTTATAATTTTAGCTGTTTGATAGAATAGATTACTTCAAGGAAATCTATCACAGATTTATCTTAAGTCACATTTTTTCCTAAGAACTACTTTGCAAACTCAACGAGGGCAGGAGCCTATGACTATTTTATTCATCTACGGCTCTCCGTATCCTGGGACATACTATGTGCTCCATAAATACTTGTCTAGGTGGTGAAATGAATAAGAAATAATGATAGCCTGCTGACTAGTATTATTTAGAAGATGGCATATGTAAAGACAGTTATTGAGTGTACTTTCTGAATGCTAAGTATCATGTAATGTGCTATGCAAATATAAAATTTAGGGCCCTGATGACCATAGTAGATAGAGGAGGAGAAAAACAAGGTGCAGAAATAGAATATAATCTATACACAGTGCTTAAACTGAAGAAAAATTAATTGTTATTGATGTTAAGTACAGATTGATCAAAAGATTCTCAAGATGGTTTGTGTACAAGTACTTTGGTTTGTGAAATAGATGTATTTATGTGACATATATGTCGATAATATATTTTAATTACCAAAGAGAAATTACCTAGTAAAACAATCTCTATTGAAGAATTACTTGCAAAACTGATTATAATGCTTTATAATGTAACTCAAAATTTCATTTTTTAGAAAAGCATGAAATGTAGAATAGTAGTACAAAGATATACAGCAGTACTTGTTAAAATTAAAAAGATTCCTTTCATGTTGCCATACAATACCTTCCATCATGGAATTCTTATAGAGTTCTATCAGAATCACATCTTGCTTTACAAATGAAATGCAAATTTTACAACCTGAGGCAAATCAGACAAAAATAAGCCTAATTGCATCATTCTTCTGTAAGGTGATTTCTCACTTTGCTTTTCCCATGGGCATCTTAATCTAAAGTCAGGTTGGGCCCACCCATCGATGTGTGTGTGTCTATATTTCTCTATGTCTCTCTCTATATCCATATCTATTTGTATCTCTATATAGCTCTACCTAATTATCTACATCTTAGAGGGATTCTTGAACTCAGAACTTCAAGAATTTTTTGAGAATGACTGAGTCAGTGTTGAGAACTCAATTCATTATTGCTCAATTCATTATTGATGAAAGTATGAGAATAATTTAAGAGATCTAGTATAAGATTGGAGTTCTCCTCCCTCTGGTTGTGGTGATAACTCTTCACCCATCTAGATGAGAAAGTAGTTTTGACCACTTCCTGCTAGGATGCTTGGCACATAGCAGATGCTTAGCAAATATTGTGAAAACCTTCAATCATCCACCTTCCAACTACTCAGGGTCCTTTTGTATATCCTACCCTGGCTTGCCCCCAGATGCCTGCATCTGGCTTTAGGGCCCTTATTATTTAAATGAGTGAATATTTAAAATGTTGTAAAAGAGTACCATGGTACATTGTAAACATTTAATAAGTGTTATTGAAAAAACAATAAATACAAGTACTACTTAAAAATATTGAGTCCTCATGATGCAATGGGGTTTAAGGGCAGATAGAAGAATTCATTGATATTTCAGTTGAATAGCACTAGGAAGTAATATATTAGTAAGTGTGAATGAAGACGGTAGAATATAAGGTAAATAAACAGGTGACACGAACTGTAAGAGACTGGGATTTTACCTTACCTTCAAGCTGACAACTTAGTAACAGTTTTGTGGATGCTGATGAATGAATGGCTTGCAGGACTCAGTCTTTCTGTTGAGAGGTTTGCCCATTGCTTTGAACAGTTCTTTTGACTCCATTCCAAACCAGGTTTGGTTGCTGATTGAAAAGCCATTGAAAGAGTTGGTTCAGTCTCACTAACCTTGGAGCACAGGGTGAGCTATAGCTCCTGGCAATATTTGGTAGCAATTTTTTTTTATAACCCTCTCTCATAATTGCTTGGAAGTTTGGGCTAGAGATCAGTACTCTATTTTTGGGTGGAGAATTTAAAAAATTCCTCTTACTCCTAGCATCTATTTCTTGCTTCACAATTGGGGCACAGAAAATATGCTTTGACTCCTGCTTATCATTTTGGCTTTGTTCTATTTCAAGTTGATACAGATGTGTATAATGTATTTAATCTATGTTCTTTCCCTTTTAATATTTGCCTACCATCTATCTCTATCTCGCTGTCTCTCTTTCCCTCCCTCCCTCTCTTTCTCTCTCATGTAGAAAGGGTTAATGAAGTGTGAAGTCACTGCATCATCATGACCAATTTAGATTTTAAAGCTGTGATTTTAGGCTAGTGTCATCTTCTCTTATCCCATTTTATAATGCACGCAGCAGTTCTTCCTAATTTGGGCTGATGGTCTTCACACTGTAATTTTTGCATCAACTGATTAGTCTTAGTGATAGGAAAGTGTGCTAAAGGGTAATCATTTTGACGTACATCCAGCTGTAGTAGATTAAGCATGCATGTGCTTTAAAAAAAATTATCTAAAGAAAAAATATATTATTACTACATTTCCTCCCACGATTGGAAAGTTCAGCTGTTTTTAATTTTTTTAAGGCACCAAAATGGAACATCAACCACATATGTTAGATTAAATACTAGGTTATAGCATTAGAGCAATTCTTCATGAGAAGTTTTCGAGAGAACAGATGGATATTAGTCCCACCCTGTGGCAAGAAAAGTGACTAAGTAATCCTTTGAAGTTTCTTCCTGTATTAATATGTTAAGTGTGAGATGAAGGCAGACTGTTGATTCTACTTATCTCTCAGAGTAGATGCTGTTTTCTCTATTTAGTTATTACTTTCCAGGGAGGTCTTTACCAGTTAAGGTTCACCTAGTATAGCTCATAGCTTGATAATGACCGAACACTTCAATAAATGATAAGTTCGGTTTAATATAATTATGTCATTATGTGGAAATGGTTGGGGTCCACATCAGTTACATTTAAAGTACCTGTGACATTAGTACCTCTGTTTACTCTGCAATTTACTCTATTATTTTATCTAATTTTCAACTTTCATGTTTGTTGAATTTTCTTTTAAATAAACATTTATCTTTAGCTAGTGTGTTGGAGACTTATACTTGTTTGTATGATTATAGTGACCTATTTAACTACACATGACATATTAACATTTTCTATTTTTAAAAGACATCAATCATTTACCAGATTCTTCATTGCCTCAAGAGACATTCTTAGCAACAACGTTGTCAAGGAAACACTGAAACTGTTACATAAAAGAATGTCTCTTTGAGGAAAATCTTTCGAAACAGTGTTTCTATTTTTTCCCAGATAGTGTGAAATTATAATTTACAAGCAATTCAATTTAATTAAATAATTTATAAGCAATCCATGTAATGTTATAGATCTGTCAAATACAGACATTTTTGAATTTTAAGTTTGAATAATTAAATGTCACTAATGCAGTATAAAGACTTAATCAGAAGGAGATTTAAAAAATGATGTCTGATCCTCTTGTTAAACACATTAAATTTAAATGAAAACTTCAGGATGCAAATAACATAAGTTTTTAGAAGAATTAATAGATAAAAATGTTCCTCTATTTTAATGTTGACAGAGTATCTGAGGGAGAGAAAAAAAGGTAATGATTTTAAAGGTATAATTTTCAAAGACCTTTGGAACTTAATAGGAAGTATCATTAAGCAAATGTATATTATATGTTCAGGCAACCATATTAAAAAATAATAGTTGGAGATTAGGATGATATCAGACTTCTATCTTTAGAACTTGCTTGTTATTTATTTTAAATTTTTCTTTTAGAATTGAAGGATATAATCTTGAATGATTAGTTTGGAGAAAGATATTCTAGAATATACATCACATATATTTTGCTAAAAAGTATGTTTGGATCTGCATTACATCATAGAATCTTTGAATTTGAGAGGACCGAAGAGATCCTTTACCAGATGAGGAAACGTGCCAAGAAAGGCTAAGAAACTTGTGTAAGTTCACTTAGGAGCAAAGCCAGAAATAGAACTTGGTTTCCTGATTCCTGGTTCAGTGCTATTTCCATGATATTGTTGGCTTAAAGAACTTGGGTTATCACTCCTTTCCTATGATTCTTTCCCAACCATTAACACCAGTGATCTTCAACTGAAATGTCAACTCCACATAGCATCTTAGATGTTATTTAAGTTGCTTTTTGTGGGTCGGGGTAAAAGAATGTAAGAAGTAGAAAAAGAATTTTTTTTAGAAACATTGAGATTCTCAAGATACATCAAGGAATAAAAAACTATCACGTATAAAGGACATATAATAGTCCAAACAAATTTTGATAATAAAATTTGTGAAAATGGTTAAGCTTTGGCTGGAGACAAAGTGAAAATAAGAGATAAGGAGAAAGCCAAAGATTATGCTTTCTCTTGTGCCATTCATATTATAAAATGTTGCACAGACAAGCTTGCCTTATTTCTGGGAACATCAGCATCATGACTAGAATTGTTAAACAGACTCACATAGGTGAGTATCTACAACTGATTTGCACTCTGCCCTTTTTCAAGGCAACAAAAATATTGTTCCATTTTGGTTAATAATCTTATGTCCCTGAAAAGACTATTCTTTTTTTCCTGTGGCTGTTTTTAAGATTTTTTTGATTTTCTTGCTGCTTTAAGATTTCAATAGATTTACTAGTATGTAAATTCACGATTTTCTTTGTAATTATTTTGCTTAGTGTTCACAGTGCCCTTTGAATCTGTGGCTTAATATGTTTTTATTAGTTTTAGACACATCTCAGCCAGTATCTCTTCAAAACTTCAAATAATGTTTTTACTTCATTTTCTCTTTCTCCTTCTGGGCCTCCAAACACATGTATATAATACCTTTCCACCGTATGCTGCTTGTTATTTACACATTTTTTTCTGTGTCTTCTTTTTTTCCCCCTCAGACTGTAGTGTGGATATTTTATTCTGACCTTTATACCATGTCATTAATTCTCTCCATAGCCATATTTATTGTTGTCAAACCAGTATACTGATCCTAAAATGTCCTTTGGTTTATTTTCATTATGACTTTAGTTATTTTCTCTATCCTATTTACTCGATTATATTAGGCATTCTTAATGCTCTTGTCTCAGCATCCCCTGAAAGACTATTTCTATAATATAGTGTTGCTTTTGGATCTTAGAAACACTATGTTGCCTAAAGTTACTCAGACATACAATATCTTCTATTTTGCCTGCTTATTTTTGATCAAGCGCTATATATTACATATTAAAATTATGGATATAATCTGAGGATTATGATAATGTTATCTTCCACAAGAGAGAATTAACATTTGTTTCTGGAAGGTAGTTAGGGATGCTAGCAATTCCATGTCACTTTAATAGAACCAAAGGTTGTATTAAATTGTTGAAATAATTCAAAACTAGGCTGAGCTTCAGTATACATACTTAATAAGCATTGGTGGGTCGAATAATTGGGCTGCTTTTATTGTATTCCTCAGTCAGGTCTTTAGATTCTTTGCAAAGGCAACTAGTCCATGTGGGCTACAAATAATTAGTATAAATTTTATGCCTTCCATACAAATGTAGTGCTTGATCAGGTGTCCAAAATTTTATTCTTTTTTATGTGAACTGCATTTGGCACCAAGGTAGGGAATTGCTGAGGAGCTAACTGCTTAGAATCTCGTGGATTATGCATCTAGAGTTTTCTGCTCTCATCATACTTCATGGACTCATGTGGGCTCTGAAAATATAAATTACATCAACTCGGACAATGCTTTTTGATTTTAGAGACCTAGATTCCGGTTTTACCCTCAGAAGGATAGAGAAATTTACTAAAGAACAAAAAGAGTAAATACTCTTACTATATAGTTAATAGTGCAAAGATGTAACAAAATTATTGTGAATCATAAGTCTAAAGAAGAAATTAAAATGAATTTTCCCTTATATACTCTCTTCCTGGAATAGCTTTATTTGGAATTCAGGAATTTTTAAACACATGCTTTGGTTTTATTATTAGAACAGGAATTTTGGGAAAGATGAAAGAAAAGAAAAATAAAGTAGAACAGGCAAATTAAATCGGAGGAAGAGAGACATGGTCTGAGGAGAATGATTGAAATCTTAGAGGCCTGACTGCCTAGATATAACAAATTAAAAAAGCCCCAATTTAGTAGCTCTAGAAAGTGGAACTATAAAACAAGGATTTTTTTCCCCTAGTAACTGTAGGATTAGAGAGTGTGATTGGGGCCTGTAGTAATAAAGCTCTAGCATAGTAGCAGGATCACAGAGTAATGAAATTGTTATGCTGAGGGATCCTGGATCTAACAAACTCTTGATAAGATGTCCTCTGAAAGTTGCAAATAGGAAGTCTTTAATGAGAACCTGCCATATGGGTAGAAAATGCTTGGAGAGATTTGAAAGGGAATGATTGAAAAATCACTCTAAAAAAAAAGTACTGACTTAATTATTGTATATGGGGATAAAGATATTACCTCTCTCCCAAGAGGAGGAAACTTATGAAATAAAGGCTTGAAGGGAAAGAGCACTGGAGATAATATACTTTGAAAGGGAAAGACAATAATAGATCTATTCCAGCCTAGGTTGGATATTTGTATTATGGGACAATGATTGGGATGATTTAACACTTAGTAAGTGAGAGTAGACAAGATTTGTTTGAACAGTGGATGTTTTTGTCAGTACTAGAACTCACTGAATTTCTATATTTCTATATGTATGACTATATTTCTCTCTCATAATAGGACACCTTACAAAACAAAGCCTGGAGAAAATTGTGTCAGAAAAGCAGATAATGGGGGCTAAAAAATGAAGAGAAATTAAAAACAAAGCAGATCCTCAAATCTTGTGAATAGCTATACATGTGGCAGAAAAGGAAAGGAATCAATTTAAGAAGTAAGTTAAACTATTTGGAGCCTTCTTAGCGCAGGAGAACAGCAGATAGAAATAAAATGTTAGAGCCTCTTCTTTGTCACAGAAAAGTATGTAGCAAAAAAAAAAAAAAAAAAAAAAAGTGTTGCTTAAAGTCTAGAACATTAAAAAGCTGAGGAAAGACAGAGCCTGTAGCGGATGATTCTCCAGCAAAAACTGAGTTGGTGTTAATATGGAAACCTTCCCTAATAGCTAAGTTTTGCAGGCCTCAGGCATTCCAGAGCAAGTGGCAGTAGTCTCTATAGAACAGGTCTACCCCGTGGACAAATCTCATCCTTAAACGCAGCACTGGGAGGTGGGGGTGATGCAGAAAATAAAATTTAAAAGTTTTTTAATATGCTGAAATGGACTGAAAGCATTTCAATAAGAGTGGTGACTGGGTATGCCACCACTGAAATTTTCAAACTTTGCCAGGAATTTCTCCCACTTTCTGATTGAGAATAGAGAATGCAGAAGTAGATTTCCTTCCCCTCATACATGTTAAAAAATAATCTCCTTATGGCAGACTTCACAGTTCACTGGTTTTGGACCATGGACAAGTGATGCTGAAGAGTTGGGAGTTTGATGTAGCAGAAATTAAATTTCTCCGCATTCAGTCTTCTTTCTTCTGATAGCTCTGAGCCTCTGCTAAGGTCTTTGGGAATACTATATACTGTTTTCTGGGGATACTCTTTTTTATTTTTTTCTTGGGGATAATCACTTTGGAGCTAGGATTAGGTTGATTTTTTTAACTGGGACTCTAATGATTTTATATATCCTATCAACTCCTTTTACTTTCTTAGTGGAGCCCATGGGCAAAAGAATTTAACCACTGATATCTTGAAGGACCATACTCAATCCATGGAACACAATTCAGACTACAAACTCAATAGTTAGGCCTTTTCTAGAGAATATATAAGATTGTTGAGGAAAATATTCTAATATTAATTGATTGATTGGTTTTAATTAATTAATAATTATGGTGACATTGGTTAATGAAATTCTGTGTTTCAAGTGTACAATTCACCAATAAGTCATATATATTTTGCATTGTATGTTCACCATTCATAGTTAGATTTCTTTCTGTCACCACATATTTGACCCCTTTTACCCCATCTATCTCTTCCCCCCACCCTCTGGTAACTACTAGTCTGTTGTCCATGTCCGTGAATCTTGTTTGTCCTGTTTGTTTGTTGCTTTTAGGTTTATATCCCACATATAAGTGATATCATGCGGTTTTCAACTTTTTCTATCTGGCTTATTTTGCTTAGCATGATTATTTCAAGGTCCATCCATGTTATCGCAAATAGCAATATTTCATCTCTTCTTATAGTCGAGTAATATTCCATTGTATATGTGTACCAAATCTTCTTTATCCAATCATCTATTGTAGGACACTTCCGTTGTTTCCATTTCCTGGCCACTGTGAATAATGCTGCTATGAACATCGGTATGCAAATATCTTTTTGGATATGGGTTTTCAAGTCTTTGGGGTAAATACCCAGTAGAGGGATTACTGGATCATATGGTAGATCAAGTCTTAGTTTTTTGAGGAACCTCCATACTGTTTTCCATAGTGGCTGTACCAATTTGCAGTCCCACCAGCAGTATCTGAGGGTTCCTTTTTCTCTACATCCTCTCCAATATTTGTTATTACTTGTCCTGTTAATAATAGCTATTCTAACAGGTATGAAATATCTCATTGTGGTTTTGATTTGCGTTTCCCTAATAGCTAGCAATGTTGAGCATCCTTTTATATATTTATTGACCATTTGTATGTGTTCTTGGGAGAAGTGT
>NW_011888820.1:4001737-4002129 GCF_000151845.1 Pteropus vampyrus
GCTTTGTAGTATAATTTGAAATTGGGCAGAGTGATGCCTCCAAACTTGTATTTTTTTCTCAGGATGGCTTTGGCACTTTGGGGTCTTTTGTGCTTCCACAACAAATCTAATGATTTTTTTTTGTTGTTCTATTTCTTTAAAAAATCCTGATAGGATTTTGATGGGGATAGCATTAAATCTGGATAATGCTTTATGTAATAAGGTCATTTGAACTTATTGATTCTTCCAATCCAAGAACACAGAATATCTTTACATTTATTTGTATCTTCTTCAATTTCTTTTAATAGAGTCTTATAATTTTCATTATATAGGTCCTTCATATGTTTCGTTAAATTTATTCCTAGGTATTTTATTCTTTTTGTTGTAATTGCAAAAGGAATTATTTTTTCCAC
>NW_011888820.1:4002179-4003372 GCF_000151845.1 Pteropus vampyrus
TTTTCATTATATAGGTCCTTCATATGTTTCGTTAAATTTATTCCTAGGTATTTTATTCTTTTTGTTGTAATTGCAAAAGGAATTATTTTTTCCACTTCTTTTCCTGACAGTTTGTTATTACAGTATAGGAACGCTTTGGATTTTTGAACATTGATTTTGTATTCAGAAACTTAACTGTATTTGCTTATTGTTTCTAATAGTGTTCTTGTGGAGTTTTTAGGGTTTTCTATACAGAAAATAATGTCATCTGCAAATAGTGACAGTTTGACTTCTTCATTTCTTATTCGGATGCCTTTTATATCTTTCTGTTGCCTGATAGCATTCATTAGGACCTCCAATGTTATGTCGAATAACAGTAGCGATAGTGGACAGCCTTGTCTTGTTCCTGATCTTAGAGAATAGGCTTTTAGTTTTTCACTATTATGTGTAATGTTGGCTGAGAGTTTGTCATCTATTGCCTTTATTATGTTAAGGTACTTTTCTTCTATACTAATTTTAAGTGTTTTGATCATAAATGGAGGCTGTTTCTTGTGAAAGGCTTTTTCTGCATCTATTGATATGATCATATGATTCTTATTTTTTAATTTGTTATGCGGTGTTTCACATTAATTGATTTGCATATGTTGAACCATCCTGTGCCCCTGGGATGAAGCCCACTTGATCATAGTGTATAATCGTTTTAATATGTTGCTGTATTTGGTTTACTAGTATCTTATTTAGGATTTTTGCATCTGTGTTCATGAGAGATATTTGTCTGTAGTTTTCTTTTTTTGTGTTATCCTTACCAGGTTTTGGTATCAGAGTAATATTGGCCTCATAAAATGAGATGGAAAGTATTTCCTCCTCTTTGATTTTTTGGAAGAGTTTGAGGAGAATAGGTATTAAATCTTTGAATGTTTGATAGACTTCACTGGTGAATCCATGTGGTCCTGGACTTTTACTTTTTGGTAAGTTTTTGATGATTGTTTCAATTTCCATACTGCTGATCAGTCTATTTAGATTTTCTAGATCTTCTTGATTCAGTCTAGAAAAATTGTATTTTTCTAAGTGTTGCAGCTGTTTTGGGATGATAGGTTCTGTGAATGTCAATTATGTCCAGTTGGTCTAATGTATCACTTAAGGATGTTATTTCTTTATTAATATTCTGTTTGGATGATCTTATCCAACAGCGAGGTATTTAGGTCCCCTATTAC
>NW_011888820.1:4004422-4015501 GCF_000151845.1 Pteropus vampyrus
AGATCTTCTTGATTCAGTCTAGAAAAATTGTATTTTTCTAAGTGTTGCAGCTGTTTTGGGATGATAGGTTCTGTGAATGTCAATTATGTCCAGTTGGTCTAATGTATCACTTAAGGATGTTATTTCTTTATTAATATTCTGTTTGGATGATCTTATCCAACAGCGAGGTATTTAGGTCCCCTATTACGATAGTGTTTTGGTCTGTTTCTCTCTTTAGTTCTGTTTGTAATTGCTTTGTATATTTTGGGGCTCCCTGATTGGGAGCATAGATAGTAATAAGTGTTATGTCTTCTTGGTGGATGATTCCCTTTATCATTATGAAGCGATCAGTATCTTTCTTTACCTTTTTTATTTTGAAGTCTATTTCATCTGATATTAGTACTGCTACTCCCGCTTTCCTCTGAATGCCATTTGCTTGAAATATCATTTTCCACCCTTTCACTTTGAGTCTGTATTTGTCTTTGGAACTGAGATGTGTCTCCTGGAGGCAGCATATGTGTGGGTTTTGTTTTGATCCAATCTGCAACTCTGTGCCTTTTCATTGGTGAGTTCAGTCCATTTTCTTTTAGGGTGATTATTGAAATATGAGGTTTTCCTATAGCCATTTTATCTTTTACTTTCTGGTGGCTCAGTGTTTCTATTGCTTCCTTGTCCTTGTGTTTCTATTTCTTTTTTTTTTTTTTTTTGGTTGGATTTTGTGGATTTTCTCTCTGGTCCTTCTTGTTTTATGTTATGTATTTCAGTTCTGAATCTTTGGCGTGTGGTTACTATTATGAATATGTAAAGGACAGTATATATATAGTCTCAATTTGTCCCTGTGTATGCTGAACGTTCATTACTATCTTGCAATAGCAAATCTCTTCTTATTTTTTAAGCTTATAATAATCTGTTCTTAGTAAGGATTGCACTCCTCTGCTTCTATCTGCCTGCTAGTTGCCTTACTCAGTTATGTTTTTTTTTTTTTTTTCAGTTTGTTTTAGGTGAGCTGACCCTTTTCAGTATTTCCTGTAATGCAGGCCTTGTAGTAGAGAATTCCCTCAATTTTAGTATGTCTGAAAAGGTCCTTATTTCTCCTTTATATCTAAAGGAGAACTTTGCTGGATACATTATTCTTGGTTGATAATTCCTTTTATTTGATAGTTTGAATATTTGGTTCTACTCCTTTCTTGCTTATAAGGTTTGTTCTGGGAAGTCCAACGATAATCTAATGGATTCTCCTTTATAGGTTACCATCTTCTTTTCCCTGGCTGCCCTGAGACTTCTTTCTTTTCATTGATTGTTGATAATTTTAATATAACGAGTCTTAGAGAAAGCGTTTTTTGGGTTAATTGGGTATTCTGTTGACTTCTTGAATTCCAAGCTTCCGTTGATTCCTTAGATTTGGGGAAATCTTGTCAACTATTTGTCTGAAAATGCTTTCTGATCCCTGCTCCTTTTCCTCCCCTTTAGGAATATCCATTATTTTTTTGTTTTCTTTCCTGATGGTATCAGCTAGTTCTTGTATTTCTTTTTCATTATTTTTCATTCTTTGGTCTCTCTCTTTTTCCTTCTGATTTATTTCTAGATTTCTGTCTTTGATATCATTGATCATTTCCAAATTTGGTTTACTCTATTTCCGAAGCTTACTATTCATTTTTCATCTCTTTTAGTGTGTTCTTCATCTCCAGAAGTTCTATTTGGTTCTTTTTTAGGACCAAATCTCCTTGCTAAAAAAACTGCCGATCTAGTTGTTTTTCAATTCCTGGAATTGTTGATATGAATTATTTTGGATCTCACTGAGTTTTTTCAGAATTACCATCCTGAAGTCTCTGTCATTTAAGTCACATATTTCTATGTCTTTAAGCTTATTTTCTGGAGAGTTTTCTCTTTCTTTCTGAGCTGCCTTGTCACCACAGTTTTTCATGGTGTTTAATGGAGTATTTCTTCACCTGGGCTTTAATGGAAGTGTATTCTGCTTTTCTTTTTTTTCCCTAGAAAGATTTATTATATAAAGGTCTCTCTTTAGCCTGTTACTAAGAAGTTGTTTTTCTTTTGGTTTCCAGTAGGTGGTGTCTAAGCCTCTTGGACCCCCTTTATATAAAGCCTTAATAATGCCTTTTTTTTCCCTTACAAATATTCAATCACGATCGCTACCCTCAGTCTTAGTCCCTGTCAGTGTTAGTGACAGTTTTGGTTGTGTTTGCTCAGATTCCCCTAGGGCTCCATGGTGTTCAGTCCTGCAGGATATGGCGTGGTGCCCTCTGGGTTGGAGGGTGGGAGTTGTGGCTCAGCCTCGGGTTTTGCAGCTGCTCTGGTAATGATCAGCTGTTGCTTCTCTGCTGTCCTCACTTTGTTTTGCTTTTTGCCCTGATCCCTGGGCACTGCTCCTGCTGCTGCATGTAATTCACAGCTCTCTCAAGCAGGGCTGTTCAGGGAATCTGCTGCACCTTTTCTCTTCTCCCTCCTCCTGCAGGGATCTCCAGCTGCATGCAGCAGCTTTGTTTTTTTCCCAGTCTACCACCCAACTACTGCGATTCTGACCTATGGTAGCTCTTATTCGCAGATCATTCTCTCAGATGCATTTGTATACGGGTTGGATGTTATTTGTTGAGTTTTAGATGTTTAGCTTATTATTATTTTAAGGGGAGAAATCTGGAGACATCTCTCACTCCACCATGCTTCTGATGTCACTTGATTGATTTGTTTTAATTTAAAAGCCATGATAACTTAACATTGAGGCCTTAATTTTTTCCTGAGAACATAGTGGAAGAGTATTTATATTCAAATTTGGGTCATTTTTATATGATTTACAGAGTATTATTAGGGAATAGTTATGCTACTGTTTGATTTCGTTGTGTAATCTCTAGTGAGCTATAATGATCAGTGGAACTGGACTCACATTAGAATGGGAAACAAAATAAGGAGTACATTTTTAACCTAAGTTACAGAAGAACTTAGGAATATTTACTTAATGTAGTATTCTCACCCAATTCATTTACTTCATGAAAAAAGCTAAGTTGGCTGGTGGAGGAGGAAGAGGAGAGTCTTCAAACTCGTCTCCTTCCCTGAAATATGAGGCAAGCCATTCATCATCACTGATTATTAAACCAAATAAATGATGAGAACAGAAAAGAGAGGAATGTATATACATGGGTGAGATACTTATTCCCTATTCCTTATATTTCCATAAAAGGGAAATAGTATGTATTCTAATCTCCAGGAGGAAAAATATGGAAAGTCTCTTTCTTTTATTTATAACCGAGATTCAAGTGGTGACTTCTGGATTTGTTGAATTTGTGAAAAGGTACTGGGCATTATCAGTTTTGTTCCTTCTGGGTTTCCCCTTTTTTGGAGGCATCCTGAAGCACATACTACAGGGAAGTTTACCAGGTCAGGTTCTGTCCCTGATGCAGAGCGGTATGACATTTTGGGTGATTTTAAACTCAAATGAAGGTCAATGTATTAGGAGGCCCTTGAGGCCACTGATCCAAACTATGTTCTTCAGTTTAATGTCATCAATAACAAAGTTAAATTTTTATATTTATTTTCATGACTCTCTAGTCTATATTTAAACTCTGGGAAGTTGCTTACAAAAGAATGTAAATATCATCCCAAATCCCAACAGATATAGAGAAGTACCAACCGATGCAGGAGGTACAATGGATGCAATAACAGTTCAGTGAGCAGAGAAAGCCTTTTCCTGGGCTTCAGACATTAGATCATCAGGAAGATCTGAGTTGTCAAAAGCAGAATAAAAATGGTGACTTGTGACTTATGATCCCTCTTTTCTGATGCAGGACATACGATCTCAAATGCTTACAAGGGACAGAGAGGTGAAATGAAAGGGTACAAAAGACCTGGATGCATGTGCTTATAGTCTAAGTGGTGATGATAATTGGGGGTTTAGAAGATTGTGTGAACTGGGGAGCACATGCCCTTGCAAAAGTGGAAGTTGTGATACACACCAGCAGGTTGTAGCTGTGGACAAATTATCAGATTTTATTTCTAAGAGAAAGCAGAAGAAATACATATTTCTATAGAAAATTTCCCAATTTTTAAATGTTGGCTTAAATTTAGGTGAGAAAACTCTTGGACAATTAAAATAAGTCTATATAGACTGGATGTGGTTTGTGTACTGTTACAATAGAAGTGATATTTCTCTCAACATGTTGGAGAACTATCTCCGAATGCACTTAGAGTTGAGTTTCTTTACCAGGAATTTACTTTATCCCAATTGGCTAAGGCAGTTCAGTTTCCTGTGTGTTTGCTGTATTTAAACTTCTGCTCTACCTCTTTTATTACCACTGATTTAAGAATTTATCATATACTGCCCTAGACCAAATGTAGAGTTTATGACTCCAGTGTTCATGGGACTTGATTACATCCAAGGAGGAAGCACATATGGTGAAATGTACCATCTCAACATTTTGTCAATTATGCCAGTGTACTTGTGCCAGTGAAAGTGATTTCTCCCTCCTAAAGACATATGAGCCAGAAAGAAGTTCTTTGATTTCTTGTTTTATGTGACATTCTGTCTGCAATTAGCAGGCTTCCAGATGTTCATGAATTTTATATTCAACTTATATAGTCATTTATGTTTCCCACCAGAAAGTAGAGTGGTTTATGTTCCAGAAACTCAATTGAAAAACATTTCTTCTAACTTGAACTTGAAACGACGAAATATTTCATGGTGTAACTTCTAATTATAAATGTTCTGTGAGATTAGAGGATTTTATTTTTATCTGGGTAAATTTGAATTTTATCCACATTCATTGAATAAACATTTGAAAATATTCCCTTCAGTTTGGAGCTGCTTAGATCTTTCTCTTATTTTTCATTGATAGGATTCTTCTGCTAAACTTCTAAAATCTTATTTATAACTTTTAATCTTCTTTAAAAATCACTTTCATTTTGTATTATAATTATATATTTTTCACTAGGCTGTGAGAAGCTTGAGAGGCCCCTGCAACACTTAAAACAAGACTTTCTTAAACTAGGTGATCAAGACATTTACTTCATTAAAACTAATTCACTCTCCTTTGAAATTCAGAGAAAAATGATCTATCGATTAATTATTTAACTAATTTCCCTGTTTAAGATCCATGAGCTGTTATCACCACCTAAGATTTAATAGAGTCTTTTACCTTACTTATGAAACTGAAACCTGAATTGTCAAGCTTGTTCTAAACAGGGATCAGTTTAGCATGGAATCAGGTTGGATTAAGGCAGAGAAGCAGCCACATTTACTGCAATTCATTAAAGCATAAGACATTTCCTCTAAAATCGGTTTTTGTTGAAATATACAGCTATTTTTAGGATACCAGAAATCAGGAATTGTGCGTACATTTTATTCAGGTTCAGATGCATAAAATCATAACTTTGGAAGGCATCACGCTGATACTTCAAATTTCTTCCTCATGTGATTTTGTAACATTCTTTGCAGAGAGTTCTAACCTTCTAGGGATGAGGTACAATCTTATAATGCAGGCTGTTTCTTTTGAAGAGGGTGATGAGCAAGTTTTTTCTTATATCAAATCAAATCTACCTCCCCCCACCCACTTTTGTTCATTAGTTCTAGTTCTCATTGGAATAGTACAAAATAAATTTAATTCTTTCTCCACACAGAATTTCAATATGTCTTCCCTTGATCTTTTCTCTTCCTCCTCCTTTTACTTCTTCTAAAATGGCTTTATAGAGATATAGTTTACATACCATAAAATTTATCCATTGTGAGTGTATAGCACAATAAGTTTTTTGTATTTTCATTAGAGTCGTATAATCATCATTGCAGTCCAGTTTTGGAATATTTCCACTACTCTGAAAAATGTTTCCTGTGCTTGTTTGTAGTCAGCCCCCAACCCTAAGCAATCATTGATTTGAACTAAAAAAGGGAGTTAATAGATATTGGCTGGGCAGCTAGCTGTATCTGCCACACTCTTCTACAGAGCCTGTTTCTACTGAATCCCCTAGAGCCATGGTGGTCATCATGGCTCTAACTTTCAACTCTAACTTTATGTTTATTAATTATGAGAAAGTTTCATACAAAACTAAAGTATAACTCAATATACCCATCTCTCTCTCTCTCTCTCTCTCTCTCTCTCTCATCTATCTATCTATCATCAATCCAGTTCATTTCTGCTCCTCTTATTTTTACTCCTATCCTCTTCTCCCTACCTAGATTACATTTAATCAGATCTTAGGCATCACATAATTTCAAATTTAAGTATATGTCTCTTTAAGATAAACAATATTTTAAACTTAACTCCAATACTATTTTCACAGCTATTACTTAAAAATAATTCCTTAATATCTTCAACTAAGTTTCACAATTCATCAATTGTCTTATAGGGGAATTTTTTTTTTTTTTTTTTTTTTACAGTTTAGTTGTTCACATTGGGGCCCAAACAAAGCTTATAACTGTGATTGCCTGATATGTCTTTGAATTCCCTGTTATTCTAAGATTAATGCAGACATTTCACCTCTAGTTTTAAAAACTGTGTCATTTGTTCTAGAGAATTTTCCACAGTTTGGATGTTGCTGTGGGTCCCCATAGTCTCTGTTCAATGGACTTTTTGTCCATTGCATTTTCTGCCAATTGCTAATTAGATCTAGAGGCTTGGTCATATTGAATTTTATTTATTTATTTTTGGCAACAACACATTATAGGTGATGTTGTGTACCCTCCTCAGTAGGCACATGATGTCTGTCTGTTTGGATCAGTCTTCCCTGCCACCCCTATCAACGCCTTGAACAACTTAGAAGTAGCTTCTGTTCTTGGCAATGGGATGTATGAAACTTAGTAGAATCCTGATTGTATTGGCAGGACTATCCTCTAATTTTAAACAAAGTTGAACTCTTTCTTTTTAAAATTAACTTACTTGGAGTGTAATTTACATAAATATAAACCATGCATTTTAATTGAACAGTTTGGTGAGTTTTGACAAATGTATACATTTATGTAAACATCCCCACACTTGAGGTGTAAAACAGTTCTATCATCCTTAATTCCTCTTCCCTTCCAGGGCAATTCTCTCTTCCTGGCTCCAAGCAACCAGTGATCTACTTTCTGTCACTATAGATTAAAATTTCATATAGAAAAATCTAAAGTTTCATAAAAATGGAATTTTTCAGTATGTACTCTTTTGTGACCTTTTATTTTTTTTTTGCTCAGAATAATATCTGTAGGTTTCAACCATAGGGTTAGGTATATAACCAATTTGTTCCTTTTTATACCTGAATAGAAAGAACTCTGTTGTATCTATATGCCACAGTTTATTTATCCATACACAAGTTGATGGACATTTGTATTGTTCCTGGGTTTTGGCTATGATAAAGTTGTTGTAAAATTTTTGGCACAAGTCTTTGAATGAATGTATGTTTTCATTATCTAGGGTAAATCCTAGAAATGAAAGGGCTGGGTTATACGATAAGCATATATTCAGCTCTATGACAAGGCCAAACAGCTTTCCAAAGTGATATTTTAGAAATGTTATATTTCCATCAGAAATGTATGACAGTTACATTGTTTCACATTTTCTCCAACATTTGATATATTAATCCTTTTAATTTAGCAAATCTCAAGGATGTGTAGTGGTATCTTAGTTTGATTTTAATATTTATTTTCTTGATAACTAATGATATTGACCATTTATTCAATGCTTACAGGTCATTTTTATTCTATATATCTGTTTATCTAGATATCCATCCCTCATCGATTTATTTGTGTTGAGGGAGAGAGAGAGAGACGGCCTGACCCATCTGGGAATTTTCTTGAACTCCAGATGCTTTCCAAATGCTCTATTCTCTAGATGACTGGAATTGGAATGTTTCTCCGTTGTGTATGAGCTCTTATAACTCTTTAGTTGTTTTAGAGCTCTTATAACTCTTTAGTTAATGTAATTTATGGTATTTCACTTCTTCCTTTTTAAAATCAGGGTATAATTTACATATACAAAATATACATTTTAATTGAACAGTTTGATGAGTTTTGACAAATGTGTACATTCATGTAACCATCCCCACATTGAGTTATAAAACAATTCTATCATCCCCAAATCCTGTCCCCTTGCTGGGCCATTCCCTATACATTCATAAACTACTACTTAGCTTGTAGTCAAAGGAATTTATGCAGATTTCTAGACAAATTCTCTGTCTTCTTCATCTTCTATGTCTTTTTCTTCTTCTCCCTCCTCCCCTGCCTCCTCTTCTCACCTCTGTTTTCCTACTCCTCCTCTTTCTTCTTCTTTTATAGTTTCCTTCTCTGCTTTACAACTTCTAGCCACTTTTTTCTCCCAAACTCTGATCTTTGTCTCCAGTGCCTGGAATATAGTAAATATAAATAATTATAGGCATTATTATTGTTTTATTATTATTAAATTATTTTTCTAAATATTTTTGCCTGGTGAGGTCATATATGTCCCTAATTCCTCCAATCCTCCTTTTTTTTACACCGTTATAGCACTTTCAAAACAATATTGTAATTTACCTCTTTTCATGTCAATTGCATAGATTGCAAAGGCTTTTTTATTCATCTTTGTGACTCTATCATCAAACATAACGCCCAGTGCATAACAAATATCCAAGACATTTGTTGTTACATAAAAGTAATATGAAAGAAGCTAAGGAAGTAAAGGGATTCAAAGGGAGGAGTTAATATTAATCAATTCTATAAATTCATCAAGAGAAATCAGAATTAAAAGGAGCCATTCGACTTAGCAATAAGAAGTCACTGAGTTGTTTAGGTTAAACATGGTGGGTTGAACATTCTGGTTTACAAACATTGCTCTCCAAACCTGGACTAAAATGAAAGCAAAGGAAAAAGTTAAAGAGATCAATAAATAAAATGCATATGTATACAAGAATAAAGATAACATGAGAGGAGATAACAGCAATAAAATTAAGAACCTGGAAAGCAGAGAGTTGAATGGTAACTATCAGAAAAAAAAACCTAAGCCAGTAGTAAAGAAAGCCAAGGAGCAAATGTATTCATGATTTGGAATCTCAGAAAGTCTCAGGAATCAGAGGTACTGATTATTCCTAAAAAGTGATGATGCAGTTGGGGCTGGAAAATGAAGGATTTGTTGGACATCTGTAACAAGAAGTATTTAAATTTCCACATTCCACTGACAGTCAACTCCTCCTACTCTACACGATAAAAGCTTTATTCCCTCGAGATGTTAACTAGAGGGAATGTGGTTAACAAGGATAACATGCCCAGCTGAAAAAAGAGGTTGCAGCAAGAGTCTATACAGCGAATGGTGAAACACTTGTCCCTTTTCATTCACTTAGCCCCAAGAAGCATTACAGCCAATCTTATTCAGACCAGAGATTGGAGAGTTCCTCTAGGAGGAAATTGACTAACACAAGAAGAAAGAAAGAAAAAGCGTAGTAACTTGGATTCTCCAATAAAAGAATCCAGTTAGTTCACCTTACATGTGCATGTGCCATGGTATGGGAGAATAAGAAAAGTAAATGTCAACATAAAATATGTATCTGACTGACACCAAGGGCCACTCTTCATTTACTTTTCCACATGGCCCTTCTTCCATGCCTTTTTGGTAGCATGTTTTGCATAGTGGAGTTAAAATGGAGTTTATTGGAAAGAGAACTGGCTCTCAGGAGACCAGGGTTCAGTTCTGTGCATTCATTCATCTTACTGGGGGCTCGATTTTCTGCCACATATCCTGGTGATAATCATGTCACAAGAATTGTTGGGAGGTAAACATAAATAAATGTAGATTCTCTGAATTTGTTCAAAAAGTGCATGGTACAGATTCAAGGTAATTAATATTTATGTGTCATCTCCATTTCTTTCATTAATAACAAATTAAAGCTAATTTAATTATTTGTAGATTCTTAGCACCTAGGATCCGTTTTCTACCTTTGAAATAAAAAATAACCAAAATCTCTGTTGGAAGAATAGATTGATAGTGATGTTATTTATAGAGGTGGAGAGGCAATTTCTGAGCAGACATTAAAGAATATATTACATTTGGGATGTTCATGGGTAATGATATACTTGGAAGCAGAGATCTGTAGCTCAGGAGGAGGTCGTCTAAAGAGAAGAAATAGATTTGGGACTCACTAGATGAGAGGCAGAACTACTCAGAGGCTGAATTAACACTGACCAGCTATGATAAATAAGAGAACAAAAGATAAAGACTTAGGAGACCCCGGCATTTAATAGAGTAGACAGGGGACAAACCACTTGCAAATAAAACAATAAGAAAGTAGAAAGTTAGAAGAGTAAGTAAGAGGCATGCAGTAAGCCAAGAAAGGAAGGAATTTAGAGAATTGGAATAGTCACTTGGTAGAGGACTGAAAATAAGCATTTTGACTTGGCAGTTAGGAGATCATTGATGGCTTAGCAATAGTAGTTTCAGAATGGGTTTTGCTAATGTTCTATCTCTGATATTAATTGTATACTTCATTATTCAAATATTATCTAAAACAATTCTATGACAATGTCTCTAAGTTTTGCAATATCTTGGGAATGTAACTGATCTGGGTTAGAGAATTAATTGAACTGTGTGTTTTTTTTTAATGAAGACGACAAGAGCTCATGTTTGTACAGAGTTTTA
This sequence comes from Pteropus vampyrus, assembly GCF_000151845.1. Lineage (NCBI taxonomy): Eukaryota > Metazoa > Chordata > Mammalia > Chiroptera > Pteropodidae > Pteropus > Pteropus vampyrus. Next base: position 4,014,982 of record NW_011888820.1, read on the forward strand.
AACTTTACAGCATTGAGTCTCTAGAGGATCTATTTTCTCATTCTGGATAGGTTTAATCTATTGTAATAACAACAAACTGGGTAAACAAACAAGGTAAAGTTTGCCACAATGGTAGCAATACAAATCCATATGATAGCTTCTAGGAAAGCAAGCACTGACAGTAGGACAACAAAGCAGCATGGACTGAAAACAAAGATTATTTACATTAGTGGTCCGCCTGCCTGCAGAGAAGCTACAAGCAAAGTACCATGTCCAAGAAGCTTTCAAGCTCAAAGCAGCTTCTTTTTATCAACAAATTATACCTTCACTTATCTGATATTAGCTACCCTTCTACATAAACTACTTCCTATTTATTCTCCTTTCTTGTGGTGATAAGAATGTCAAAATTATATAATCTCATTACCAGGACCTAGTCTTAATTATGATTGAAGCATTTTGTCATTTCATTCATGCTATTGTTCTTAGTAGTTTTTACTTTATTTTTTAGCATCAGACACTAAATATTTCAAACATACATTCA
>NW_011888820.1:4015851-4019022 GCF_000151845.1 Pteropus vampyrus
TTATCTGATATTAGCTACCCTTCTACATAAACTACTTCCTATTTATTCTCCTTTCTTGTGGTGATAAGAATGTCAAAATTATATAATCTCATTACCTGGACCTAGTCTTAATTATGATTGAAGCATTTTGTCATTTCATTCATGCTATTATTCTTAGTAGTTTTTACTTTATTTTTTAGCATCAGACACTAAATATTTCAAACATGCATTCAAAATCTCTTTTCCAGTACATGATATACACTTCTGACTGGCCTAATAACCACCTCTACTACATTACAATAGATTTCCTTTTTGGCCACTAATGACTCACACCCAGTACTTCTCATACATTAGTTCACTAAATCACATACCCAGCCATCAAACTTCAGTCATTTCATTGCCTTGTTTGTTTTTCCATTTTTACTTGAAAATTGTTTTTTGTTAGGACAACAGAAAAATGGGACTTAAAAGAAGTTCTGTGTTCTCTCTGCCATCTGTTAACATTATACCATCTGCTTCAAATACTGATCTAACCCTGTTTTCTGTGCTTTTGAAATGAATCTGTTTTATTCCTTCCATGTATCCTTTATGATGATGTTGTCAGAAACTTCCTCCTGCTTCTCTCTTTCCTCTCCTCCTTTCCCTCCTTCCTTTATTGAAATGCTCATTTTCTTGGACTATAGTTTAGTATCTCACACCAAGAGATCACCTGTATTTTTCATAGGAAATGCTTGAAAAAAAGTTATTTAAAGTCCATATATGCTCAGTGACATAGACTAGAGGTGGGGTTGGATGGGGGATGGTGGAGGTGGGGTGGTTGGTAGAAAGGCAGAAACCTCAGCATCTCTGGGTTGTGTTCTGTTATTTGTCTTGCCTATTGGCATCACCATCAGTCTAATTTCTCAAAAATAGAATTTCTCACGTCATCTAAGACTTTTCTGATTTCTTATATCTTACATAAGTTAGTCCCAAACTCCTAATGATTCTACGCCAGAATGGCTCTCAAGACTGACTTCTACTTTTTACTCTGCTGCCACCCCACTCCCTTAGTATAGGCCTACCTAACTTGGACAATTATGTGACCTCAGACTTCACAAGCCTTTTTCCTCCAATCCCTTCTTCACATGCTGCCTAGTCAGTCACCTGTCTTATCTCACATCCTCATTAACCTCATGACTACTCCTGTCATCACTATTGATAACTTCAATATCCACCTAGATGATCTAGGCAGCACCAGGCCTCTCATTTCCATATTCTCCTTAATTCTAATTTCTTTCCTTCATCTTTTTTAGACACCCACTACCGTAGTCATCACCAATAACTCTCCTGACTCTATAATCTTGATTTCAAAAATTTCACTCTTATCATTTCCTGTTTTTTCAGTTTCTTTGTTCCAATATTTTCATTCAAATAATTTCTCAATGTTTATGAGTCCCTCAGTCCATTGACCTTCCCTCTTTTTCACTAGCCTTAATTTCTTAACTTTCCTTTTTACTCACTATTAGTCTGTTCAGAGATAATTTTCTGGTTCCATAATTGGAGAGAGTAGCTGATTTTTTTCTCTAAATGAGTAGATCTTTACCTAGCATCTCAGATTCACAAATTTTAAGGTCTGAACAAGGTTTATTATTGCTGTTCATGTTTTTGAGTCCTAGTAGAAATGAAAAGAAATTATTTTAAGACAGGAAAAGAAGCTCAAGATTACAGTTAACTACATTTCCAGCCAGGACTTAGACTATGCTGACCAGAGAGAGAATGGGTGGTTATTCTCAAAATTTACAGGCGGCAGATATAATAATAGCATGGATCAAGTATATTCTTTCTAGCCTAAATCTAAGTGGGTCATTCATATAGACCTTCCCATCATGAGGCCGAGTAGTTTCTGACTCCTAATGAGTAAGTCCAGACAAGTAGGAGTTGTACACTCTCCCTGGTGTCTACACCAAAGCAGGCATCACTTTGGTATAGACATTTAACCCACCAAACCTTTTTCAACATATAGCCAGAAGTCAATAAAATATTTACATTTCAAATGTAGCAGTGACTCCTAACTTCAAATAACTTAATTATTATGGATTTTTATCCATCAGCTTTATTATTCAAGGTTGACAAGCTTTAACTGTATTAGTAGATAATTCGATGACTAAAGAAAGTTTCCCTGCATTGTATTTGCTTGAGGGACCCCTTAGCAAGATAAACTGTCATGTTACTTGACTTCTCAGCATTATTTGGCAGAAATGACCTCTCCTTTCTTATGAAAATACTTGCTTTTCCGGGTTTCTGTAACATTAGACTTAATTTTCTTCTTATTTCAATAGTAACTTCTATTAGTCTTCTTTTCTAACTCATTCTTCTCTACTCGACCATTAAATAGTAATGTATGCCTTGAATCTGTCCTTATCTTTTTTCACTATCTAATGGTCTTCCTAAGTAATCACTTCCATATTTGTAGCTTTATTATTTATAGGTTGAAGCCCATCAAATTTATATCCTTAGCTCTCCCCTGAACTCTAGACTTTTACATCCAACTGCCTTATTGACATCTAAATTTTGATGTCTTACACACACTCTAACCCAATATGTTCAGCCTAGAACTTTTGATCAATCTCCCACTTCATCTGCTTCCCTCCAAGTTTTTCACACCTCAGAATAGCACTATTGTGTACCCACTTGCCTAGGCCAAAATTCTAGGTGTCATCCTTGGTTTATATTATTGCCTCAAATCCCAAATCCAGTTTTTAAATGTCTTATTGGTTCTAATTTAAAAATAATATGTATTAACCTGAATACTTCTTGTTATCTCTATCAAAAATACCCTAATTGTGAACCTCTATCATTTCTGTTATAATATGTAAATACTGTCCTAATTGATTTCTCTACTTTATGCTTTCCTACAAAGATCATAAGATATCTAATAGCTCAAGTATCTTTATAATGCATGAATTAAATAATGACATTTCCCTTCTATAAATTCCCCAGTGACTTCCCAATGCAACCTGAATAAAATGCAAACAAACTTCTTACTTTGTTTGGTATTTTCTGGCTTTCTGTGTACCTTTCCGATATCGACAATCCTCATCCTTTCTCTTATTCACTATAATCTGGCCACAATGCCTAGAAAAATTTTCAAACTCATTTCTTTTGTTTGGAAAGATCTCCTCCTGTTCTTTTCTTTGGTGGCTCTATTTCATA
>NW_011888820.1:4019312-4024981 GCF_000151845.1 Pteropus vampyrus
TGCTTGAGGGACCCCTTAGCAAGATAAACTGTCATGTTACTTGACTTCTCAGCATTATTTGGCAGAAATGACCTCTCCTTTCTTATGAAAATACTTGCTTTTCTGGGTTTCTGTAACATTAGACTTAATTTTCTTCTTATTTCAATAGTAACTTCTATTAGTCTTCTTTTCTAACTCATTCTTCTCTACCCGGCCATTAAATAGTAATGTATGCCTTGAATCTGTCCTTAACTTTTTTCACTATCTAATGGTCTTCCTAAGTAATCACTTCCATATTTGTAGCTTTATTATCTATAGGTTGAGGCCTATCAAATTTATATCCTTAGCTCTCCCCTGAACTCTAGACTTTTACATCCAGCTGCCTTATTGACATCTAAATTTTGATGTCTTACACACACTCTAACCCAATATGTTCAGCCTAGAACTTTTGATCAACTTCCCACTTCATCTGCTTCCCTCCAAGTTTTTCAAACCTCAGAATAGCACTATTGTGTACCCACTTGCCTAGGCCAAAATTCTAGGTGTCATCCTTGGTTTATATTATTGCCTCAAATCCCAAATCCAGTTTTTAAATAAGTCTTATTGGTTCTAATTTAAAAAAAAAAATATGTATGAACCTGAATACTTCTTGTTATCTCTATCAAAAATACCCTAATTGTGAGCCTATATCATTTCTGTTATAATATTTAAATACTGTCCTAATTGATTTCTCTACTTTATGCTTTCCTACAAAGATCATAAGATATCTAATAGCTCAAGTATCTTTATAATGCATGAATTAAATAATGACATTTCCCTTCTCTAAATCTTCCAGTGACTTCCCAATGCAACCTGAATAAAATGCAAACAAACTTCTTACCTTGTTTGGTATTTTCTGGCTTTCTGTGTACCTTTCTGATATCGACAATCCTCATCCTTTCTCTTATTCACTATAATCTGGCCACAATGCCTAGAAAAATTTTCAAACTCATTTCTTTTGTTTGGAAAGATCTCCTCCTGTTCTTTTCTTGGGTGGCTCTATTTCATAACTTAGGTATTATTTCAGATGTCATATCTTTAGAAAGAATCCCTGACCACTATAACTAAAGCAGCCTGCGCTATTTTCTTGTGGTTGTGGGACCGAGGTCTCCATTTTCCTACTAAGCTATTGGTTGGGGACGGCTTTCAGCTCCTAGATATTGCCATATGTCTCCCACAGTTTACAATATGGATGTTTGGTTTCTTCCAGACTAGTCACATTGTATCTCTCTGCTTTCTTCTTCTGTGACCAGCTGAAGAAAACCCTGGTTTTAAAGAGCTCCTCAAATTAGGTTAAGTACACTCAGGATAAACTATCTTTTGTCCTATAATCTAACATAATTACTTGTATGGTATCATTATATGTGCAGGTTTTACTCACACTTAAAGGGGATTATATAGAGTGCTTATACCAGGGAAATGAAATTTGAGGGTCCATCTTGGGATCTTGCCTGCAATAGTGCTTTTTTATCTATTAAAATAGTGCTTTTTTATCTATTAAAAAAAAATGAATTAATTATTAAGAAACTCCAATAAAGAAAAATGCAGGCCTGTTGGTTTCATTGGAAAATTCTACCAAACATTTAAGGAAGAATGAATACTAATTATGCATAAATTGTTCTAGAAATAAAAGATGGATTGTTTACCAACTCATTTTATGAGTCTGGGATTACTATAATACCAAAACCAGACAAAGATATTAAAGAAAACTATATGCCAATATACCTCACAAATATGTTTTAAAAAGTCTTTAGCAAATATTATCAAATAAAATACATCAGTATTTTCAAATGATAATTCATCATGATCAAGTGAGATTTATCAGTGATATAAGGCAGGTTTAACTTTAAAAAATTCATGAAATGTACTATATCAATAGACTACAGATTTTATAATCATCTCAATAGATGTGGAAAAAGTATTTGAAAAAATTCAGCATCCAATTACACTTAAAAAATAAAACTCCCAGTGTACTAGGAATTAATGGGAACTTCAAATCAACAAAGAGAATATACTAAAAACCCTACTTGCAACATCATACTTAATGGTATAAGTATAAACACTCCTATTCAACATTAAATACAGATCTTAGTGCACTAAAGCAGGAGAAATTTAAAAAAGACATAAATATTGGAAAGAAAAAAATAAAACCATCTCTATATGAAGATGACATGATTAACTCCTTAGAAAATATCAAGGAATGTGCAAAAAAAAGCTGCTATAACTAATAAATGAGTTTATCAAGGTCACATCATACAAAATTAATGTGGAAACTCAATTCTAGTTCTATATACTAGGAATGAATATTTGGAAATTTAAACTTAAATATGTTATAATTTTCACTAGCACTAAAAACATTAAAAATAGGAATAACTTAATAAAATATGTGAAATATTTATAATCTGAAAACTATAAAACATTGATTACAACTATATAAGACATTGATTACAACTATATAAGTCAAAGGAGATTTATATAAAAGGAAAATTAAGCCATATTTATGGATTGGAAGACAATATTGTTAAAATATCAAGTTTTCTCAAAATCTACCTATAGATTCAATTAAATTCTAATTGGAATCCCAGCAGTCTTTCTTTGGGTAGAGATCTACCAGTTGATTATAATATTTATCAGGAAAAGAAAGAGCTTAGAATAACCAAAAATTTTTTGAACAACAGCAAAGCTAGAGGATTCATATTACTTGATTTCAGTTCTCATTACAAAGTAACAGTAATGCAGTCAATGGACACATAGATCAATGAATCAAAGACTGGAGAATATAGAAATAGATCTGCACAGTTATGCTTAATTGTTTTTTTTTTTTTTTTTTTAAATAAAGATGCCAAGGCAAGTAAATGGAGTAATGAGTCCTTTAACTTCTAATGCTCATCTAATTGGACATCCATATGCAAAGCAATAAATGATGACAAGTACCTCATTTAACATAGAAAAATTATCTCAAAATTGATAATAGATCTGTTTATAAGAACTAAAATTATAAAATTTTCAGAAGGAAATGTGGCATTGGGTGAGACAGTTTTCTAAAGCAGTTCTCAAAAACTATAAACTATAAAAGAAAATATTGGTAATTTTTAAAAATCAAAATAACTCACTTTTCCTCTGTGATGTAAAATATTACAAAAATGAAAAGAAATAGACTTGGAGAAAATATTTCCTAAACATAAATCTCCCAAAAGACTTTAAATAAGTATATAAAAAGAATTCTCAGAACTCAAAATAAAAAAGAAAAACTCATGAGTAATGAGTAAAAGGTTTGAAAAAACAGTTGACCAAAGAAGAGATTTAAATGGCAAACACACGCATAAAAAGATTTTCAACATTATTTTACATTATTTCAACATATTCACAATAATTTTGCACTAGGGAAATGTACATTAGAATCACAATTAGAAACTACTGCACACCTATTAGAAAAACTAAAAAAGTTCTGACTAGTATGGGGCACAGCTAGAACTGTCATGCACTAATGTGAATGTAAAATAGTACAACTACGTTGGAAGGCAATTTGGCAGTTTTTTATAAAGTTAATCTTACATAGACTGTATTATTCAGCAATTCCATTCCTAGGTATTTAGCCAATAAAAATGAAGGTCTGCATAGAGGTCTGCATAAAAATCTTTGTATAAATGTTTGTAGTGGCTTCATTCATAATTACACAAACTGGAAACAAACCAATGACCTTCAACTGATGAATATATACACAAAATTTAGGTATATCTACAACTGAATTGGCAATAAAAGAGATGAAATACTGATACCTGTAATGATATTGATGAATCTTGAATGTATTATGCTAAGTAAATAAAGCCAGACTTAAAAGACCACATTGTGGATGATTGCATTTATATGACATTTTGGAAAAGACAAAACTATAAATAGTAAATAGATCCATGGTTGCCAGAGATGACATTCCATTCATCGTATTTTTTATCTCAGACATTGTAGTTTTCATTTCTAAGTTTGATTTGAGCCTTTTTATATCGTACGTGTTTCTCCTTTTCGAAAGTATAGAATGCACTGTTTTAATGTGCTTGTCTGCTAATTCTAATATATACATAAATTCTGGGTCAATTATGATTGATGTGATTTTTTTGTTCTTCATTACAAATCATGTTTTCCTCCTCCTTTTCTTGTCTGGTAATTTTTGAATATATTTTAGACATGAATTTCATCCTTTCTGGTCTTAATTTTAAGCTTTTTTAGGTAAGAAGCTATTAAATGTCAGAATAGTGTTTGTTTTAGGGCTTTCCATTACTCTCTATTACTGAGGCAAGACCCATTTGTACACTCTACACAACACCCTGTGTACCGTGAGACTTTCCATTCAGGTTGTTATGAATCAGAACTATCTCTGGATTCTGTGAGCCCTAGGTAATGTTACCATGACTCTCTCCTCAGCCTTGGTAGTTTCCTTATACATTTACATTGATCAGGACTCAGCCAAGTACACAGGGGGATCCTCTGCAGATCTCTGGAGTTCTTTCACTGTGCAGCTGTCTTCTTTCCTGTACTCTGATTCATTAATTCTAGTACCTTGGTATTCTTGAACCCCAACTCTATCTCCTTAACTTAACTAGTATGCTGGTCACTTTCTGGGTTTCTTGTCTCTGTGTTATGGCCTGGAACTTAGCACGGTAAACTGGGCAGTAAACCACAGGTCTCGCCTAATTTATTTCCTAATTTATTGTCTCTTAGAGATTGCTACTCTTTAGTGCTTGATGTCCAGTGTCTTGAAAACCATTCTTTTATATATTTTATCCAGCTTTCTGGTTGATTGAGGAAATAAATTTGGTCCCAGTTACTGCATCTTGGCCAGAAATAGAATTCTATAGTGTTTTTTTTTTGATACTATTATGGTTACTTTTTGTGTTTTATCATTGAATCAATTGGGTTTTCCTACATCAACTCTTTTCAGGAAATTTCTTGAGCAGGCCAGATGGAGAGTTCAGTATTGTGTTCTAGTTTTACTGCTATTCACAGTTCAAGAGTTCTCTTCTTCTCTGTTGCCAAAGAGCAAACTGCTTCATTTAACTGTAGCTTTTTCTTTAGAATTTTTCCCCCCCAGTAGCCTACCTGTTTTACTTTACTGAATCAAACACAGTCAAAGACAATTTCAGTTGCTAGTACATTTTAACCAAGTTCTTGCACTTCCTGTATATCAAGAGATACACGTTTTGAACATCAATCTGAACTCACTTGTACAAATATATTTTGATAACACTTTTACCTTTGTTCTATATTAGGGAAATTTCACTGTGAATTTTTATTCCAGGGTTCTTCCTCATCAACTCCTTTAACATCTTTTCAAAATGCTTGCATGTAGTTTAGATATGGAATTGTTCTGTCTTCATTGGAAATAGTGTGTGCATTAAAATTTTTCCAGTTGTAACGGCTAAATGTAGAGCCAGAGGAGAGAAAGGGCAATCAGGGGGATTGTTTTATAAACCATATAAATGTCTAACCAATGTACTGTATAGTTGAAACTAATAATAAAATAAAAAGAAATTCTTCTGTTGCTTTTGGATGATTTCTTCAAGGAGAAGGTAATATGCTGATTTATAAAACTTGCCCATTCCAGAAGTTATCAATTTTTTTTTAATTAAAAATTCGAAGTAAAATTTCTTAACATG
>NW_011888820.1:4025031-4036745 GCF_000151845.1 Pteropus vampyrus
CCAGTAGCCTACCTGTTTTACTTTACTGAATCAAACACAGTCAAAGACAATTTCAGTTGCTAGTACATTTTAACCAAGTTCTTGCACTTCCTGTATATCAAGAGATACACGTTTTGAACATCAATCTGAACTCACTTTTACAAATATATTTTGATAACACTTTTACCTTTGTTCTATATTAGGGAAATTTCACTGTGAATTTTTATTCCAGGGTTCTTCCTCATCAACTCCTTTAACATCTTTTGACAATGCTTGCATGTAGTTTAGATATGGAATTGTTCTGTCTTCATTGGAAATAGTGTGTGCATTAAAATTTTTCCAGTTGTAACGGCTAAATGTAGAGCCAGAGGAGAGAAAGGGCAATCAGGGGGATTGTTTTATAAACCATATAAATGTCTAACCAATGTACTGTATAGTTGAAACTAATAATAAAATAAAAAGAAATTCTTCTGTTGCTTTTGGATGATTTCTTCAAGGAGAAGGTAATATGCTGATTTATAAAACTTGCCCATTCCAGAAGTTATCAATTTTTTTTTAATTAAAAATTCGAAGTAAAATTTCTTAACATGCAGGGGATGCATGTGTTAAAATGATGGTGCAGGAATGCCTTTATTGAGATAAAGACATTTATATAATATTAAGTAAATTTTAAGGTTATAAATCGTATTTATAGCAGATACTATTTTGGAAAATATAGTGGTTTTATGCAAAGGAAAATGAGGAAGATTATGCATCAAACTGTAAACTATGGACGCATTTGAATGTTGGACTTATGGGTGGTTTCAGTTTTCTAATTCGTGACAACTTATATTTAGTCATTTTAAAACAAAACACGTATTTCTAATGTAATCCTGTATTGCTGCAAATTTACAATATGTACACAATTCATGTAAAAAAGATGACAACTTAGATTGAATTATAAATTAAGCATTATATCATTACTCCATATATCCTTTCAAGAAAATATTATTTCAGATATACATGTGGGCTTACATTAGAATATTGACATTATGACAGTTAAATGAAAAATAGCAATAATTCTTATTTTTACATGTAACAGGAATCATTTCTTTTTAAAATAATATCAACAATGAGACAGTCTCATAGACATAGATTTAGTAGGAATCAAGCTTTAATGCAAAGCACATTTTATCTTCTACCAAAGACTTGAAGGAAAAAAGTCAAGTGGGAATTGAAAGATTAGTGTGGAGGTAGAAGAGTGAACTCAGTCACTCCTTTCAGAAATGTTACAGAGCTTATTTGTATAATGTGTATATGAGAGTTTCTTTCAAATGCTGCAAAAATATATATATATACTATAGTTCATTTATTATCTACCTATCTATCTAGCTAGCTAGCTAGCTATCTACCAAATTATTTTCCACCAGCTGGTTTGGCTGCCTGTTTAAGTTACTACTGAGCAAAGATAGTGGAGTTCCCAGTCATTATGTTAATTTTTTCTTTACTAGGTACAATTGTAGACCAAAAAATGGCATTGCACCAAGATGACAATAATTCAGATTTGATTTCCAAGAGTGCTATGACAACCTGGGAATACCCATTTAGATAGCTCTCTTTATACAGTACACACAAGATAATGAGGGTTTTCTGGTTTGTAGCAGCATCTGTCGTTACAGTATCTGTACAATTCACAAGTTTGTCATTTTAGAGTTTTATCTGAGTTTTTGACTTACTGTTCTTCATTACTGCTATTGATGGCCAGATGCTCAGAACTATTACTTTTAAATGTGTACCTCAGTTTTGCCTTACACTGTTGTTTTGTGCTCAGTAGGTATCTGTATGTCCTTAGTTATTGTACAGACTATAAATGTGTGAAGCACTGGTGTCATCCATTAAACACAATCAGGATCTTTGAGACTAACTCATATCTGGGGTTAATTTATTCATTCAAAAAACTCATACGAAATGCCTACTGCATCTTAGGCACTGGGAGTACAGAGATGAATAATCTCTGTGTCAGAACCTTCTGGCCAAAGACCATCAGAAATATATCTGTAGTCAAATGAAGTTTCACTTATTGGCTTAATGAAATGAGGGAGACCACACATTATGCAGAAACATGGGGCTTAACACCTGTAATGATGGATGTTAAGAAGAATTTATGGGATTTGTCAGGCGATTTTTGAGGAAGGTTCAAGGAAGTGGGATTTGCTCTGGATTGTGTGCTGTCAGGGAGCAGTGATTATATAATTGGACATCTTCATGAATCTTATCTGGAAGATGGGAATAATAATGTGAGGCTAAGCCAAAAATTGACAAAGAAGCAGCTGTTAATCATGTTAGCTGGGAAAGGAGGATGTTTGCTAATTTTTGTTGTTTGTTCTGTAATCTTGTTTTGTTTGTGTTCAGACAAGATCATGGAATGGTGTTTTTCATCTCACTTTATTACAGTCACAGAGCTACCTTGTCTGGTGTCAAAACTCTGTGAGGTTAATTTCTAGAAAAGAATGTCATCGCTTAACTGTGAATGCCAGACCATCTCCTATCAACACCAAGCCCTAGTTGTTAGGTGAGTTCTTATATGTCATAGTTTGTTTCTTTTTCTTATCCGATTCATTGTCTACTGTGGAAGACAGACTCTTAATCTGACGATTAAAATAATAGTAATAACAACAATAGCAATAGTAACAATAACAACTAACATGTATGAAGTTCTTATATTCTAGACAATGGTCTGAACAATTTATATATATTTTTTCTTTTAATTCTCATGACAACTCTATGAGGTAGAGATTACAATTATTACCCCTACTCATAGACATGGGGACAAAGGTATACAGAAGTTAAGTGATTTGTCCAAAGATACATAGCTATATGTAAAATTCAAATCTGTAGGCAATCTGATTTAAGAACTTATGTTCTTGCATACAATTTTAAATATCTACTACAGCGTCATAAGTGTTATGTGGTGTAGTGGATACTATTGGTACCTAGCCCAGATAACCCTTTACTGGCCAGGTAGCAGACAGATGGTAACATTCATTATTGATGAGAAATGATATTAGCATAGAAACAGAAAGGAGAAATACCTGCACTATCCTGGCAGGAAAAAGTTGAGGTGTGGTATTGGTGAGAGAAGCCTTCCTTCCTAGGTGAAATAACTTCTAAATGTAGTCTTAAAGGATGAATTATTAGGTAGGTAAGGAAGTTATCTTTGAAGTCAACTATTGTATTTGTAAAATCTGTGCTAAAGAATAGGCATGGAAAATAAAGTTTTGTTTTGTGATTAAGTTAATATTGTTGTAAGAATTTTAGTTTTAAAATTTATTTACTTTTTAAATTTATTGGAGTGACATTGGTTAAAAAATTATATAGGTTTCAAGTGTACAATTCAATAATACTTCATATGTATATTGCATTGTGTGTTCACTACCCAAAGTTAAATCTCCTGTGTCACCACATAATTAACCCTTAGCATTTCCCTCCTCCCCCTTTTGCTTCTGCTAACCACTAAACTGTTGTCTGTGTCTCTGAGTTTTTGTTTGTCTTATTCCTGTGTTGCTTTCAGTTTTATATCTCACATATAAGTGAAATCATATGGTTCTCAACTTTTTCTGTCTGATTTATATTGCTTAGCATGATAATCTCAAGATCCATCCATGTTGTCTCAAATGACAGTATTTCCTTTTTTCTTATGGCTGAGTAATATTCCATTGTATGTATGTACCACATCTTCTTTATCCAATCATCTATCAAAGGGCACTTCAGTTGTTTCCATGTCCTGGCCACCGTGAACAATGCTGCTATAAACATTGGGTTGCATATATCCTTGTGGATAAATGTTTTCAAATTTTTTGAATACCCAGAGGAGGGATTGCTAGGTCATATGGTAATTCTATTCTTAAGTTTTTGAGGAACCTCCATACTGTTTACCATAATGGCTATACCAATTTATATTCCTACCAGCAGTGTATGAGGGTTCCTTTTTTTCCCACAACCTCTCCAATACTTGTTATTACTTACCTTGTTGGTGATAGCCATTCTAACAGGAGTGAAGTGGTGTCTCATTGTGGTTTTGATTTGTATTTCCCTAATAGCTAGTGAAGTTAAGCATCTTTTTATGTCTGTTGGCTGTTTGTATGTCTTCTTGGGAGAAATGTCTGTTCAGGTCCTCTGTCCATTTTTAAAAATTGTATTTTTTTGTTGTTGAGTTGTGTGAGTTCTAAGTATATTTTGCTTATTAGCCCTTATCAGAGGTGGTGTTTGCAATTATCTTCTTCCATTTGGTTGGTTGCCTCTTATTTTGTTGATGTTTTCTTTTGCTGTGCAGAAGTTTTTAGTTGTATATAGTCTCATTCATTTATTTTTGCTTTTACTTCCCTTGCTTTTGAGGTCAAATTTATAAAATCCTCTCTCAAATCAAGGTCCATAAATTTAGTACCTATGTTTCTTCTATGCAATTTATTGTTTCAGGTCTTATATTTATGTCTTTGGTCCATTTTGCTGTATGGTGACAGATAGCAGTCTGGTTTCATTCTTTTGCATGTAGCTTTTCAATTTTCCCAGCACCATTTATTGAAGAGGCTTTCTTTTCTCCAATGTATGTGTTTGACTCTTTTGTCAAAAATTATTTTCTCATATCTATGTGGGTTTATTTCTGGACTCTCAATTCTGTTTCATTGGTCTGTTTGTTTTTCTGCCAATACCAAGCTGTTCTGATTATCATCGCTTTGTAGTATAATTTGAAGTCAGGAAGTATGTGATACCTCTGGCCTTATTCTTTTTTTTTTCTTAGGATTGCTTTGGCTATTCAAGGTGTTTTATGATTTCATACAAATCTGATGACTTTTTTGTCCTATTTATTCTTCAATTTCTTTTAATATTGTTGTGTAGTTTTCAGAGTTTAAGTACACATGCTTTAAGTTTATTCCTAGGTATTCTTTTTGTTGCAATTGCAAAATGAATTTTTTTCATTTTTTTCTGAAATTTCATTGTTAGTGTATAGGAATGTAATAGATTTTTGTACATTGATTTTGTATCCTGCAGCTTTACTGTATTTGTTTATTGTTTCTAAAAAATTTTGGTGGCGTCTTTAGAGTTTTTTATATAAAGAATCATGTCATCTGCAAAAGTGACAATTGGACATTGTCATTTCTGATTTGGATGCCTTTTATTTCTTTCTCTTGCCTGATTACTCTGGCTAGGTTTATTTCTTTTTCTGGCCTGATTACTCTAGCTAGGACTTCTAATACTATATTGAATAAGAGTGGTGAGAGCAGGCATCCTTCTCTTGTTCCTGTTATTAGAGGGAAAGCTTTCAGTTTTTCACCATTAAGTATATTAGCTGAGGATTTGTCATATATGGCCTTTATTATATTGAGGCACTTTTCTTCTATACCTATTTTATTAAGTGTTTTAATCATAAATGGATACTGTATCTTGTCAAATGCTTTTTTGCAATCATTGATATGATCATATGGTTTTTATCTTTTGTTTACATGGTGTATCATGTTAATCAGCTTGTGTATGTTGAATCATCCTTGTGCCCCTGGAATGGAGCCCACTTGATTGTGACGTATAATCTCTTAAATGTAGTGTTGTATTTGATTTGCTAGTATTTTGTTTAAGATTTTTGCACCTACATTCATAAGAATTGGTCTATAATTTTCCTTATTTTGTGTCATCTTTACCAGGTTTTGCCATGAGGGTATATTTGGCCTCATAAAATGTGTTAGGAAGCATTGCCTCTTCTTCAATTTTTTGGAGAAGTTTGAGAAGACTTGGTATTAAATCTTTGACTGTTTGGTAGAATTCACTAGTGAATTCATCTGGTCCTGGACTTTTACTTTTTGGGAGGTTTTTGATGATTTTTTTGATTTTCTTAGTGTTGATGGGTCTATTTAGATTTTCCAGTTCTTCGTGATTCAGTTTAGGAAGGTTGTATATTTCTAAGCACTTGTTCAATTTCTAGGTTATTGAATTTGGTGGAATATAATCTTTCATAGTATTCTAGTATAAGCCTTTGTATTTCAGTGGTATCTGTCATAACTTCTCTTTCATTTCTGATTTTGTTTATGTCCTTTTTCTTTTTTACTTAGTGAGTCTAGTCAGGGATCGGTCAATTTTAGTAATCTCAAAGAACCAGCTCTTAGTTGCATTTATTTTTTCTACTGTCTTTTCGTTCTTAATTTTAATTCTACTCTAATTTTTATTGTTTCCTTCCTTCTGCTGATTTGGGGCTCATTTGTTCTTCTTTTTCTAGTTCTTTAAGTAATGTTAGGTTGTTTATTTGGGATTTTTCTTGTTTCTTGAGATAGGCCATTTAATGGTATGAACTTTCCTCTTATCACTGCTTTTGCTATATTCCCAAAGTTTTCATATGCTGTATTTTCATTCTCATTTGTTTCTTTGTATCTCTTGATCTCTCCTGTTATTTCTTCTTTGACTCAGTCATTCTTTAGTAGCATGTTGTTTAATCTTCACATATTTGTGATTTTTCTTGCTTTTTTTTTCACGGTTAATCTCCACTTTCAAGGCCTTATGCTTGCAGAATATACTTGGCATGGTTTCAGTCTTAAATTTTGTGAGGCTAGTTTTGTGTCTCGACATGTGGTCTATTCTTGAGAATCTTCCATGTGCACGGGAGAAGAATGTGTAATCTGGTGTAATGGGATGAAAGGCTCTGTAAATGTCTATTATGTCTAATAGGTCTAATATATCATTTAAGATTGATATTTCCTTATTGATTTTCTGTTTTGATGATCTATCCATAGCTGACAGTGGGGTATTTAGATCCCCTACTGTAATTGTGCCTTTGTCAGTTTCTCCCTTTAGCTTTTTTAGTAGTTGCTTTATATATTTTGGTGCTCCCTGACTGAGAGCATAGATATTAATAAGTGTTATGTCTTCTTGATGTATTGTACCTTTTATCGTTATGAAGTGTCCATCTTTGTCTCTCGTTACCTGTTTTATTTTGAAGTCTATTTCATCAGATATAAGTATTGGCTACACCCTCTTTTCTCTGGATGCCATTTGCTTGGAGTACCATTTTCCACCTTTTCACTTTGAGTCTATATTTTTCCTTGCAGATGAAATGTGTCTCTTGAAGGTAGCATATGCTTGGATTTTGTTTTTATATCCAATCTGCTACTCTGTGCCTTTTTATTGGTGAGTTCAGTCCATTTACATTTAGGGTGATTATTGAAATATGAGGTTTTTCTATAACCATTTTATCTTTTGTTTTCTAGTAGCTTGGTGTCTCCATTGTTTCTTTGCCCTTGTGTTTCTGTCTGTTATTTTAGTTTGGTGGTATCCTATGATCTTTCCTTCAGTTCCCCCTTGTTTTATGTTATGTGTCTCAGTTCTGGATTGTGTGTGTGTGTGTGTGTGTGTGTGTGTGTGTGTGTGTGTGTGTGTGTAGTACCATTAAGTTTATGTAAAAGAAAGTTTCGTATATACAGTAGTCTTTTTTCTTCCATGTGTTTCTTATCTCTGTTCCCCTTTGCAAATTCAGGCCTTTACTCCCCATCTTTTTCTCTTTTTCTTATTTCAAATTATCCCTATTCATGCTGTGAGTTCATTTCTGAGTTGCAGTTGCTATTGTCTTCTTCTCTTTTAAAAATGTTTTTGCCTCCTCTAACCATTATGTAATATTTCAATTTATAATACCCTATTCTGAATAAGGGTTGCAATTTCCTGTTTCTGTCCTTTTGTTAATCATGTTACTCATAGTTTTGTATTTTTTTTTTTGTCCTTTTGGTTCAGGTAGAATGACACCCTTCAGTATTTCTGTAATGCAGGTCTTATGGTGAAAAATTCCCTCAGCATCTGTATGTCTGAAAAAGTCTTTATTTCTCCTTCATATCTAAAGGATAACTTTGCTGGATATATTATTCTTGGCTGGTAATTTCTTTCTTTCAGTAGTTTGAATATTTGATTGCATCTCCTTCTAGCTTGTAAAGTTTCCTCTTAAAAGTCCAATGATAATCTAATGGATTTTCCTTTATAGTTACCAGGTTCTTTCCCATGGCTGCCTTGAGGATTCTTTCTTTGTCATTAACTTTTGACAGTTTTAATGTAATGTGTCTTGGAGAATGCCTTTTTAGATTGAGCTAATTAGATATTCTGTTTGCATCCTGAATTCGAGGATCTAATTCTTTTCATAGGTTTGGGAAATTGTTATCGACTGTTTGAATAGGTTCTCTGTTCCCTTCTCCATCTCTTCTCCTTCTGGTATACCCATTATTCTTATATTGCTCTTTCTGGTGGAGTCAGATAGGTCTTGTACAGTTTTTTCATTGTTTTTCACTCTTAAGTCTCTTTCTTCTACCATCTATGTCATTTCCAGATTTCTGTCTTTGATATTCCTAATTCTTTCCTTCATCTGGTCAGCTCTCTTTCCTAAGCTTGCTGTTTCATTCTTCATCTCTTACTGAGTTCTTCAGCTCCAGAATTTCTATTTGTTTCTTTTTTAGAGTTTCAATCTCTTTGGTAAACTATTCCTATTGTTCACTGATTTTGTTTCTAAGTTAATTGATGATTAGAATTTTCTTGCCTCTCATTGAGATTTTTCAGAACTGCAATCTTGAGTTCTCATTTAAATGACATATTTATATGTCTTTGAGTTTATTTCCTGGAAATTTTTTATTTTCTTTCTGAGTTGCCTTGTCATCTCGGTTGTTCATGGTATTTGGTGGATTATTTCTCCTCCTAGGCATTTGTGGGAATGTACTCCTCTTCTTTTTTTAACCGTTGTTATTTAGAGTATTCTCTCTTTAGCAGGTTGATAAAAAGAGATTTATCTCTTGTTTTCCAGGAGGTGGCGCACAAGCCTCCTGCACTTCCCAGCCCTCCCAGATCTGTGCTTTGTGGCAAAACAAACAAACAAACAAATAAAAAACCTCCACTTATTCCTTGTGGAGATGTTTGTCTTCTCTGTGACCAGGTTGCTTCTGTCCCAGGGGTCCACCCCTGTGGTAGAATGTGATGGGCGATGGGGATCCAAGCCTCTGAAGAGCCCTTGAAGTCCACCGCCAACTCCTGAAGTACTGCTCCAGCAGCCAGAGGCAGTGCTGTGCTGCCTCCTCCCAAATCAGACTGAATGGGTTGGGTGGGTGTTGGGAGAGGATGCTGGTGTGTCTGTAGCTACTTTTCTTCCAGTGATCATGGCCACCAAGCTTCAGCTGTCTTGCCTCTATTTCTACACCCCTGTCAGTTCAACTAGTAGCAGGCTCCCTGCTGGATAGCCTGACACTTGCTGCTGCAGTTTCCTCTGGAAACTGCTGCTAGCCCTGGGAGGGTACTGGGAGGCAGGCAGGCTCCATGACTCAGCTTTCTGCCTGGCAATAGTGGTTTCTAAAACACAGCTGTCACCCCTCTGTGTTGGGTCTCTTCTCTGATCTCTGTTCTCTGCTGTGTGGTATAGGTTGATCACTCAGGCAGGAATGCTTGGGGGCTTACACAGAGTGCAAACTGCCACCTAATATCCCAGTCCTGCAGGTAGCTCCCAGCTTTGTCCTTAGCACCAGTCTCCACTCCTCTCTCTTTTCTCCTCTTTTGCTTACCCAGTTCACACACCTTCAGATACTCTGATGTGTAGATCTCTCACATATGTTTGTGTGCTAGGCTGGGAGTTTTCTGTTGGATTATAGAAGTTCAGTTTCTTGTAATTTCAAGGGGAGAATAATACCTCCATGCTTCTGACATCACTTCTCAAGTACGTTTTAAAGTGTTAATTCAACATCAATTCCATGGATTTGATATCCACATGATTCTACGACAGTTTTGAGACTGGGTATGTAAGTTAGTAAAGTGACTGAAATTCTGTCAAATTTTTTAGACTTTAAGGATTGAGAACCATTATCATTTTATATTTGAGAACATTTAGGAGAATTCACTGGAGTTAAACATAAAGCTGAAGTCAAAGCAGAAACTTTCTATAAGTCAGGTATATGAGTATTGTTCAGTATGGTTTACGGTGATATGTATTTATCATCATCTCCAAAAATTTTTTTTTTATCGACCTCACTGCATATGTGCTGTAAGCTCTTCTTCCAATAAGCAATAGAAATGGAACATACTACTTGGCAATGATAGCTGTAATATTTTTAAATTATGGGTGGTTTGTTCTATTCAGTTGTTCCTGTGCAGAATAGTGTGTACTTATTTGTCTTTGCTTGACATGAATGCTTAATGTTTACTCATCAAATTCTTCAACCAGGGTCTGTTATTGAGGGTAGGATTACTTTGCTTAAATCTTGGATACAACCTGGGATAGATAAATTGTGTACGACGATATCCTATAGGTAAATTTTTATTTTAAAGGTCAGAGGTGAGTGAACATGTGTGAGAGAAATGTGCACTTTATTGTTAAATATCCAGTTTTACGCATGCTGTCACTACAAGAGTTAACCATAGTTAGCTAAGGAAACAGTTTTAGAAATGGAGAGACTGGAATCTCATTCTGAGTCTCCTGAGAAGCTCCTGTCAGCTATTAATGAAAACAAAATAAGAATTTTATAGCACGGCGAAGACGAAAGTGCGACTCATGATCCTGAGAAAGTGGTTGACTGGAGGAGGAACTAGACTCTTGAGACATAGGAATGGCTCATTGTACTTACTATTAATCATGTCTCTCTTCCTGCTCAGAGTCTAGGCGGAGCTTGCAGGCAGCTATTAGTGCCCTAGAGCCTCTTAGCTTGACCTTAATCTGGTTGGCTGGGTCCAGAGACAAGGAAACATGGAACTAATACCCAACCAGAGTGCTGAACACAAAGAGCTGGTTTGTGTATGAGATAATAAGAGAATCAGAGTCGCAATACTCAAATCCTCCTAATACTATATGATGGCAAACTCTCTAATATTTCTTTGATCTTCTCTTCTCTCAAAAGCTAAATAATTTTGGATTACCAAGGAATAGGCTGAGGAGGATGATGGTCATGAATTAGTGACAGAAAAAGATCAAGGAATTCGTTCCATTTCCTTCTCAAACTTTTAATAAACAACTTCAAATGCTTTCTAAACAGATATGGATATAAAACTGTTAGCTTACTCCAGTGTTTCTCAAATTTTGCTGCACATTGTAATCAATCAGTTGGTATCTAAAAATATTGATGCCTAGCTTCTACCCCTAGACATTTCAGCTTAATTGATATTAGCCATTACCTGGCATTAGCGTTTTCAGAAGCTCCCCAGGTAATTCTAATATGCAGCAAAGTTTTATAACAACTGCTTTACTCTCCAAAATTTGGTATGTAATTTACTTTGTAGAAATCAAAGATTCCTGTAAAGATTTTGTCAATATATTATAGCTTGCCAGTGTATAAACCAGTTCGATATTTATTTAATTGTTATATTTATATTGGCTCAATGTGACTTTTCAATAGTTATTTCCAATTAGTTAAAGGTGTACTATCTATTTTTATGGGTGGGAATTTAGAGTAAATGATCAGTGTTGCCACCTTTTGGAATTGCTCAAATAATCAGATGGATGCAGTTGTTTACTCTTTAAATTCTTGAGAGAAGTCACTCAAACAATCCTGGCAATTAATTAAAAGAGCTGAAAATTGTATAATTGTAATTGCTAGTTTCTTATGCTTGGGCTAGATATGATAGTTAGCACTTGCTATATCCATTGCATTATGCTAAAAATAATATTTCAATTTTGATTTCCACAAATATTTGTGTATGTTCATTACAATTTGCCAAGGAAAGATGAAGTCATATTATAGACTCATCATATCACTTTCATGAAA
>NW_011888820.1:4036795-4057777 GCF_000151845.1 Pteropus vampyrus
TCCTAATACTATATGATGGCAAACTCTCTAATATTTCTTTGATCTTCTCTTCTCTCAAAAGCTAAATAATTTTGGATTACCAAGGAATAGGCTGAGGAGGATGATGGTCATGAATTAGTGACAGAAAAAGATCAAGGAATTCGTTCCATTTCCTTCTCAAACTTTTAATAAACAACTTCAAATGCTTTCTAAACAGATATGGATATAAAACTGTTAGCTTACTCCAGTGTTTCTCAAATTTTGCTGCACATTGTAATCAATCAGTTGGTATCTAAAAATATTGATGCCTAGCTTCTACCCCTAGACATTTCAGCTTAATTGATATTAGCCATTACCTGGCATTAGCGTTTTCAGAAGCTCCCCAGGTAATTCTAATATGCAGCAAAGTTTTATAACAACTGCTTTACTCTCCAAAATTTGGTATGTAATTTACTTTGTAGAAATCAAAGATTCCTGTAAAGATTTTGTCAATATATTATAGCTTGCCAGTGTATAAACCAGTTCGATATTTATTTAATTGTTATATTTATATTGGCTCAATGTGACTTTTCAATAGTTATTTCCAATTAGTTAAAGGTGTACTATCTATTTTTATGGGTGGGAATTTAGAGTAAATGATCAGTGTTGCCACCTTTTGGAATTGCTCAAATAATCAGATGGATGCAGTTGTTTACTCTTTAAATTCTTGAGAGAAGTCACTCAAACAATCCTGGCAATTAATTAAAAGAGCTGAAAATTGTATAATTGTAATTGCTAGTTTCTTATGCTTGGGCTAGATATGATAGTTAGCACTTGCTATATCCATTGCATTATGCTAAAAATAATATTTCAATTTTGATTTCCACAAATATTTGTGTATGTTCATTACAATTTGCCAAGGAAAGATGAAGTCATATTATAGACTCATCATATCACTTTCATGAAAATTTGAACTTTCAAGGAAAACATCAGGGAAAAGGGAATTCTCCAGCAGAGAATAGATCTCTAATAATGGAACTGTCGTTATCAGGCAGCACAATATTTTTAGGTGGAGAGACTTCACATCCAATCTCAGTGCCATTATTCATTCACTGCCTCCTTTTCCTTTCTTTATTAAATTCGTGGCCAGCTCTGATCTGCTTCATTTTATATTTGAATTAGTCCCATGTCTTCCTCTCAGCACATCAATCTGGAATACACGGGGGTAAAAATCAAAACAAAGCAAAATTTCTTTGAGCACTCCTTAACCGTTGCTAAAGAATTTGCAAGTTCTGTATAGGCAGCAACCATATATATTTTTTTTTTTCTCCAAGTAAGAGGAACATAGCAAAAGAAAATCTTTCATTGAAAAAGGAGATTTTTACCTTTATGCACATTTGTAGCTTGGCAGGTAACATGGCCTTGAAAGGAGAAATAGCATCCCATATTTCCTCTATCCTGGTTAAAAGCATCACCAGCCACACATGGTCACTCAATTCTGATACCTTGGAGTTATTCAAAAATTTCATGCTAACCTCTTTTTAATTGGTTACTAAGTCCTTTTAGAGCTATTTCGAAAACTCCCTTGAACTTATTTTACTATTCCCATTTCTTTGCCTCATCATCTCTTATCTGAACAATAGCTTTCCGTTTCATCTGGAAAACAGAGCATTTACCCCAATATAATATGCACTGTGGCCCAAGTTCATATGAGTCATAAAAACTGAAGGTTATACCTGTACTTATGAGCAAAGCTTCTAACCAAGTAAGAAGGAAAGTTTACAAAAGTGCATTTACTTTTTAAGACTCTTTTATTATGAAATAAAACCCACATATACAAAAGAGTATAAAAAATTATTATGAAATAAAACCCACATATACAAAAGAGTTTAAAAAATTTGCAGTTCAGTGAGTGATCACAAAGAAGCACTCATGTAGCCATCACCCATGCAAAAGAATAGAATGTTGCCACACTCCAAACGCTTCCCTCTGTCCTTCTCAATCACAATCCGTTCCTCCGTGCCAAAAAACCCCATTATTCAGACATCTACCTCTGTAGTTTAGTTATGCCTACTTTTGAGCTTTGTATAAATGGACTCATACTGTATTTGTATCTAGAGTCTTTTACTCAACACTGTGTGTATGCTTTACAAGTTCTTCCCTTGTACAGTCATGCTCCTTTTGAGCATGAATCGGGTTAACTATTCCCTTACCTCAGGCCTTGAGAATATATTACTCATTTAATCGTTCTCCACCACAATGTAAGAAGTCACTAACTCAATTCAACAAATATTTATCAAATGTCTCCTCTCTGATTGGCATTTGCTAGAGTATACAAATAATAAGAAAAGTGTACTGATCACTAAAGGTGATTAAAGACTAAAATTGTGATCTAGGGCAGAAGTTCACCAAGTGTGATTCCTATTCCAGCACCATCAGTGTCACTTGGGAGCTTGTTAGGAATGTAAATTCTCTAGTCCCACTTTAGATTTGCTGAGTTAGAAACTCTGGGGGTGGGGCCTAGCAATTCATGTTTTAATAAACCCTCCAAGGGATTCTGAGACTCCTTTAAGTTTGAGAACCACTGATTTCAGAAGATTTATTTGACCTTTGGACGAGGTAGGGCCTAAATGCCTTTTAACATGTCTTCTAATGCTGAAATCCCATGATCTTTTGAGAATTCCTGCAACTTTCATTTTTCCTATATTTAAATTTGAATCAAGTTTAGGAGGGAAAAACGCCCTTAAGTTGTTTGTTTCTTCATTTTCAATTAGTTCAGTGGTTTGATAGAATTACTAAGAAGCATATAGTTCATTGGTAGCACCTTACTGTAAATACAGGGATTAGACGTTAAATGAATATTTCAGAGCTGGACTTGAGGGTCTCCAGGGGCCCTGCATCTCATCTAAAGCTCATGCCTCTCCTATAAATCTCTAACTTTCAGACTTCATCCCAAATAGCAGCCGTATAGTTTTAAAGCATAAGACTTAGGCTGAGAGAGCTAATTTCTTATTCTCCCATATAAACTTGACAGTGCCCTAGATTTTCAGTATTTTACTTTATACTGATTCCTTGAAAAAGCAACTCTCTTGTCAATGTTAATGTGGCTGCTTGTCTGCCTTGTGATTATTTTTATGTATGTGGGAAAAAATTCAATTTTGTGCCAAGTATTAATCATAAGCCATTTGTACCTCAACATGAAAGGTGTACATCTTAAGAAAATCCATCATGATTACTGTGAAACATAGACAAAAAGCAATGGTATTAATATGATCAAGGATTTTTTGGCCATAAATTTTAAGATTAAAAATATTAAATTCAGTTTTCCATCTGTTCATCAGAGTATGAAATGATGTTATACCTGTGTAAATATTTGGAAAGCTATACTGGTATGTGCTAGATATTTTAAAAATTAATATTAGATTTTAATGATAAAGTCATAAAGAGATCACCTTATGAATCATAGCACACATTTTAATATCAATGGCTTATTTTTCCATATTTGCTATAATTTGAAAAACAAGAATGTTTTCCCTCTAGCAGTGAAGAGAATAAAAAGAAAATGTTGCATTAGTTACATTAAAAAAAAGATATTAGATATGATTCTTCAGAAAGCAACATGGTCTCCAAGCACTCTTGCTAATAAACAATTCTACTGTGATACTATGTAGCATGTCTTTAATAGCATTTGACCTCTTGTTATTTTGGCATATTATCCAGGGTGTCTAGGAACATGTGAACAATGAAAATACCAATTTATCATTCTGTCTTTCTTTTTCTCTTTACCATAAAAAGAATGAAGAAATACACATATAGCCTTTAAGATTATGATAGCCAGCTCATCTTTTAAGCTTTATTGTAATTTATAATATCAAATTATATGTTAACAACCTCTGTACTTATACTTGCTGTCAAGAGAAACTTAGATAATGAACTTTATCAATATAAGCACATTAGCATATATTATTGTATGTATTATTTCTGGGATCAAATATTAAAATAAAACACTATGTTTTAGAGCTGAGGAGTATATCTTTTAGTTTAACTTAACTAACATTTGCAAAACCTATGTGCAGCCACTATGAATATACCAGAAATACTAAGACAGTGTAACACCTAGTCCTTGCTCTCAAAGAGCTTGTAGCCTTATAACCAAGATATATATATATATATAAACAAAGAAAAACATCATGCGATCCCAAAGTTGTATTAACACGTTTAATTTGTATACATTTAGCCTACAACACATTTTTACTACATTTATTCAAGGATTAGAACACCCATCTGAAAATACTCTTGTAATAACATCTCTCCTTTTTGTGACTGTATCCCATCTTTTTCATGGTGGCAGGAAATATGAAGGGTCTTTTTGGATGATTTCCTTATCACTACTGTAGGAGTCCCTGTTGCTCATTGTAATAGTTTGCTAGGGCTGCCACTGGACTGAATGGCTTAAGCAACAAAAATTTATATTCTTACAGTTCTGCAGGTGAGAAATCTGAGATTAAGATGTTGACAGGATTATTTTTTGCGAGGCCTCTCTCCTTGGCTTGTAAATGGGGGTCTTCTACCTGTGTCTTCACATTCTCTTCCTCTGTGCATGTCTGTATTCTGATCTCCTTTTCTTATAAGGACGGCAGTCATATTACATTGGATGCCACCCCCATGACCTTTTAACTTAATTACTTCTTCGAAGACCTTATCTCCAAATATAGTCACATTTTGAGGTACTAAGGGTTATGACTTCAATTTATGAACACAACTCAGCCCATAACACTCATTTTCTATAACCTCTGAAGTTTTCTATTCCAACACACCAAAGTCTTACTACAGACTTCTATATTTCCAGCTCTATCACTAAACCTCATCAAGATCTCTAGCGTTAGAGTTTTTGTTCTCCAGTAGTCTTCGTTTGCTGTCCACTTATCCTTACTTTCCAAATATTTCCTTACATTTCCACTCCTGTCATTCTGATTCCTGCCTCTACCATCCCACTGATTTCGACTTTGCCAAATTACAATTGACAACTTTGAGGTTAAAAAGAATAGACACTGTTATAATTTCTTGCCTTAAATGTCTTTCCCAGACTTCTTTGTCCAGCTCCTATTTAAACTTTAAGTCTCAGTTTAAGGGTCATAGAAAACTGCTCTTGTTCCTTTGGCTAAATAAATTCTCATTTGTTTTCCCAAATATCCTATGCATATCTGTGCCATTGTACTGTGGCTTCTTTAATATTGTAATCCCTCTGCTTGGAGCTTGGAACAATACTTTGCAAATTGTAAGAATGAAGTTAATACTGGTTAAATGAATAAAAGGTCTTTCATCTTTTCACTTCAGGTAAGCTCGATTTAAGCATCTAAAAGCATATGTGTATATAAATAAGCATGCACACAATATAGTATACATTTTATAATGTATGTGTATGTTATATACACATTCTTTTGCCATTTCGGCCATTTGAGAAATATATAAGAATCATTATATGCCCAAAATACTCTCCAAATAGACTCAATTAATTATTTTTGCTCTTTATAATTTAATTCTATGCTGTAAATAAGTGAATAACAATATTTTAAAGGTTACATGTATCAGCCTCATTATAGTTTCAAGTGAGAGTCTAATGGGAAATAACAGTAGTAAATATTGGCAAAGGAAGTAGGAGATTGGCAATCTGGATAAGTAGCAGATTTCCTCTTCTCTAGCACATAACATGAAAATGAGCATGACTAAGCAAGCATAAAGGAAGGACTGTGAATATTAGGTTATTTATCATAAAAGTCAATTTTTATGGTTGCTTTTCTTAATAAAATGTTCTGTAACCTAATGAAATATGCATAAATACAAAATGAATGCTCAATTTCAAAGAATGTCTATAGGACTTGTGGGAATAATTTAACAGATAGACATAATTAATGTGCTAGCTCTTGAATAACTTAAACTTGGATATAGCAGATAATTGTGTAGGAAAAATACTAGCTCAGTCGTGGTTTATGTTTCAAATGGAGCTTGGAGAAATGAATACTTGACAGTGGAGAGTGGAAGAGAGACTCTGACCATGATTGAATAGATGTAAAAGTGAATAAATCCAACTGGCTATCTTCCCCATAAAAATATGTCTTTTAATATTATAAAGAACCAAGGGATTTTGAGTTCAGTTATTCTTTTATTATGTATGGCACATTTTTTTTTTTTCGGTTTCTTGCAAGTGCTGTTTTTAATTTATCATGAAACTTATAAATTTTTATTTTTGTTAAATTTAATCTTGGTCTCATAATATAACTAGAAAATACAAATGTATTTAAAATAATGTTAAACTAATGAAACAAGGAGGCCATTAGATTAAGGTGGCTCTAATGCTGTGGTGCCTACCTAACTAAGCAAACCCAAACCTAAGCCTGTAAATAGCTCAAAGACACATAATTGAAAGCCAAGAACAACCAATTATAAATAACTAACTAGGTTATAAGGTATAACCAATTGTTAATTTCCTTGCTTTGCTTCCACCTTTGCTCTATAAAAGTTTTCCCCTAGTTCCCATTGGAAGAATGCTCCTGGGCACTGCTGGTTTGGTGCTACCTGATAGGAATTGTTTCTTGCTCAAATATGCCTCATTTTATCTTTTAACAGTAATAATGCAATTTTATGGCCTTTAAAAAGAAACTTAAGATTTAACTCAGGCAATCTCATTATTACCCACAAGATCTTAGTGAAAGGGAAGAAGATAGAGAATCTGGGAACAGAACAGTTGAATGATTTTCTTGAAGCCCAGTAGGATAGAGTGGTGAGCTGATGGAAGGGTGCTCTTGGTAACAACCAGGTTTCACAATGAATGTTTACGGTTTTGTGTTGATGGTTTGAACACATTTGAATCCCTGGGATTGAATTTTGTTATTTTCTTGGTGGTACATTAATTAGGTGGCAGGATGGCAGCTTCTGATATGTCCTCTTATCCTAGGAGTTGGAGACATATGTGAGTTAACTGTATTTGGAACCCAACTACTCTTTTTTTTTTTTTTTTTGAGAAGCAACAAGCATTTATTTTAGATCAAAGAATAGCAATTCAGGGAGCACCGATTAGGGAAGAAGCTCAACTAGTGTTCCAATTAGGAGAAGGAAGGCATTTCTATTGGTGCAGATAAGCTAACATAGTGACACTAATTCTAAACAATGTTTTTAATTTTTAGTCTGGTAGTCATGAGTCCTGTAGTCATAATATCTGCTTTCTTGTTATCCTCACAATAAAATGTTGCTTTGGGCTCAGTTCAAAGGTTATTTTGCCCAATTTTAACATTCCAAAGGTCTGAGGCATAAAACGTGGAAGGCAGTTACTCTGGGATGGCAGCTTGGACTCCATTTTCAAGTGACTCCATTTATTTTACTTTTTACATGAGGAAGCAGGAGACAGCAGAACACACCATCCTGCTGGATGCACTGGACCTGGAATAGACAACCTGGGCATAGAGTCCCTGTGCCACCACATACCAGCCCTCTGTCCTTGGCAGGTCATTTTGCTCACCTGCACAAAGGGGACAATGGCAGTCCCCATTTCACAGAATTATTGCATGAGGAAGGAATGAAGTAATTGACACAAAGAGTTCGGAACATGCCAGCACTTCGCTCACTCTCAGTAAGTGAGCCCGGCTACTCTTTTCTGGGCTGCTTTCTTTTTCAACTGGCCTATAGTAAATGCAGTTCTGAAAGTGAGAACTTCTGGATTAGTGGGGGTTCCTCTTTATTATATGCAAAAGACTAAAGTCTGCATTAAATTAAAGAATTAAATTTAAGAAACACCATAAAATCTGTTTGAATAAATTTAGCCCCTGCATTGTTTCTTAGGGTTGCACATGCCTTATATTCCATCCTGCTGTCACCAATCTCCATTTTAATCCCAAAAGAAGTTTTTACATTTGGTTTAAGAAGTGAGAAGGACGTTATAGGGCAAGAATTAGTAAGAAAGAAGGCCTGTCTTTTATAACTTTATAGACCACAATCTTTTAAAATCTTTCATACTTAAACAATGAATCACTGTTAGGGCAGCAGCTTCTCCTTTAGAGTTTTATAAGAAGAAACGCATATAATTTCACAAAGATGGACTTGACATTATATTACTTGTGTTGTGCCAATAATCTCAAAAGAATTTGACACTCTGAGAAGCTGGTACCACTATCGCACTCATAGTGAAATTGGAACAGCTGAGTCTGAGGGGGTCTATATCTTGTCTAAGGTTCACTGGTACATAAACAGCAAAGCTGGGATTTAAATCTAAGTTTCTTTCCTTTCAAAATCATGTATGCTTTTAATTTCTACGTCATACTGCATATTGGCCTTCAACTAAAGTGATGTACACTTTAACTCATTTGCTTAGCAATCCAGATTCACCACTGGGTTAAGCAAAACAAGTGACTCTCTGAGTTTCAATTTACTGCTTTGTGTATAATGATATCTAACACATAGGGTTATTTTTAGAGTTAAAGTTGTTAATAGACGTAAGATAGCTAGCTCAAATGTTGGCATGAAGTTCATGCTCAAGAAATGTTAGTGCTCTTATTCTTCTGTTGCCACTTACCTGTCCAATCTGTAACTCACTTTGGCTCAAATTTTGTGCAACTCACAGCAGATAAACTGGTGACTTTATTATGACTAGCCTTTATTCTCTCCATTCAAAAATATAAAAAAAGATGTTATTGAAGGTATTTGTGCAAAGAAATCCTTGGTACGCCCAAAGACCATCACGAGCAGAGTGCTATGATCCATATAGAGGGAAATTAATGAGCTTTTATGCTCAGCTCAGGAGGCAAAGAAGGAAATTTGGGAGGTCTTATGGAGGAGATGGCACTTTGAGCTGAGACTTAAAGAATAAGCACAGTAAGAAAAAGTGGAGAAAGAAGCAACTGCATTTCATGCCATGGAAATAGAACAGCAAAGGGAAACAGTACACAGTGAATCGGTGAATCAGGAATAGCTGCTGGCATCTGGGAAAATTCCAAGGTAAGAGGCAGGGCGGGCTGTGGTAGGAGAACTCTTACAGCAGGAGAGAACCTGATCTCTGAGCAATATTTTTGCTTTGACAATTAGTGTTTGCTGTTTTATTTTGATTATCCTGAATAGCCTATAAGTGGTTTTGATCTCGGTTGCTTTTGAATAGCAAAATGATGTGAAATATTTTGGCTTTAATCTTGCCAATAACTAAGAAATCATTTATTTCATTAAATGCAGCAATGCCTAAATTTATTATATAATAAGAAAGGGCTGAAAGACAATGCATGTTGAAGGATAATCAATTTGCTTTTTTTTTTTTTTTTCCTTTTTAACCTGGCTTCATAAAGCCTTGTGAGTGTCATTTGTTTTTTTGGAACAGATTTAACACTATTTGTGTTCATTTCACTAAGTTTCAAAGTTCAGGCATGTCTTCTTTATAAGCACAGCATAAAGAGAACTCAGAAGAGATTTGTTAAATTCTCCATTTTTATAACACTCTAAAACTGGTTAGTTCAACCATCTTATTAAAACCCCCTAAAAAAAGACTTGCTGACATAGAGAAATACTTTTTCATCATTTGTTTTTAACTGTCATAATTCATGGAACGATATATAAACCCAATATAAAAATTTTTTTTAACTTTAAGAAAAACTGGTATGCCTTCTCAAGATTTCTCTTCCTGAGTTAAATTAAAACCATGGGGTTCTGGGGTTTTTAAAGGCACATATTTGAACTAAAGCTTTAATGGAGAGAATGAAAAGTAGATGCTCAAAAAGATTCATTTCTCTAGAACAAATACTATGTTATGTAATTAATTAAAAGTTCATAGATATTATGTGTCACTAAAAGCAAATGTGTATATAGTTTATACATGTTTAATGTATGTATTTAAAGTGAGAACTACTTTAAGTTTCAAATGTAATTTTCCCCTTTGCTAAGATAAAGGTAAACTCTGAAGTTGCTGTCTTTTCCTTAAGCACTTGTAGCTTGGAATATTTAAAGGGTGTTCTCAGGGTTAAGTCTCTTTTGCTAAAGATATTTGAAATCAGATAAGTTACCGTCTATTCAAGTACCCAACTTCCAGTGTGCTTTCTTACAATGAATTATCCAGGCCACACAATAATTTATTTTATGCAGCTTTGTGCTACAGTATTTCATCTTTTAATTGTCAAGTTTATGCTGGTAATTTTATTTTGTGAGAGTGGGTACTACTTGAAGCCCTGTCTTCTTTCTGTTCATTGTCCTGGTACTAACACAACAGTTGAGTGTTTATCAAATGTCAGAGGACGTGCGCTGGAGTGATAATGAGCTTATGTTCCTTTTGCAAGCACATCATTTATTTATAAAATTTCAGGTTTTTATAGTTCGGCTCTCATTTTATTTTATATGTATTAAGTAATACAATCTCACTTTTTCCTGGCCTTTCCCCATATCTCTACTCCGGTCAACCTCTTCTCATGATCAATTAGACTATTTTATATATATTACAGTGAGGAGATGAAAAATGACTAAAGATTAGAAAAAGTCAAGCCATGAGAATATAAACTATGTCCAATACATACAATTTAACATTATTTTAATTGCTTCCTATTTGTAAAGCAAACCGTGGCCTAGAAAAGATATTGAAAGATAATGAAGAGCTCAGGAAAATATTTGGAATGATGCATACCAAACTCTTATTATATTGTTTACATCTGAGAAATAGAAGTGGAGACAGAAGATGGGAAAATTTCTTATTTCTAATGTTCATAATTTACTTTTGGAATGTAAACAAGGCATTGTAATATATTATGGATTAATATTTCCAGAAGTATGAATTCTAAGAATTGAATATAGATCAGCAATGTACTACAGTCACATATTAGATCAAAGTAATCAGAATACATGCAGAATGAATTGTTTGAATAAAAGAAAATTATGTAATAGTTATTATAAATAGCTAACATTTATTGAAAATTTAGTATATGCTAGGAATTGTTGTAGGTGCTATACATTTATTATTCCATTTAATCCTCACGCTAATCCTAAAAGGTAGAGATAATTATTATCTTCTTTCACAGATGAAGATATTACTGTAGAGGGGAATTTGTCATCTTACTAAGTTTAAACAGTTGGCAAGTGGTGGTTCAGATCGTAAACTCAGGTCTTCAGGCTCCAGAATACACACTCGTAATTACTGTTGTACTCCCTGGTTGTGATTGGTTGGCCAGAAAGATCCTCAATTGTCTTTAGTCCTGGTGGTTGAAAATTTCTGTAAGATGATTTCATGTTTATGCCTTAATTCTTTGAGTATAACTCAATTTACCTACTCTGAAGATTTTTCCATGTATACGGTTCATATCTAGGCACCTGTTTTTACTCTAGAAGACCACACATAGGTTGAATTTGTAATTACGCCAGCAGCTATTGTGGAAATTGGCTATAAAATAGTTGTATAGTTATTTTCCTCTAACAGTAGAATTCTTAGAACACATTAATATTTGAGAATATTCCTATTTAGATATATTCTAGTCAATGCATCTTTAATATTATATGTCCTCCAATCCTAAAAGAATTTCAAATGCCTTATACAGTTTAAATTTTGTAACCTGCTATAATGGGAAAACATACATTTTTGCTGTGGAAGCACTTAGAAAAATCAGTCAACTCTGTGTGACTCAATAAACATTAATTTTTAGTTTAATATCAGACTTGATGAAATCTGGAAATTTCTACAAAAAGTACTGGAAGAATGAGAGGGAATTTGAAAAATTAAAATAATTACATTTTGAGGCTACATTCGACTACCACTAAAATACACTTTTTGGCATATTTCTGGGCTAGATTATAATAGTTCCTTTATTTTAAGTTTATTGAATAATTAGAAACTATGATTGGAAGTGAAATACTAATTGGATAAATTGACCTTTAAAAACGGCCAGACATAAAGTATTCGTAGATTAAATTAAGCCTCTGAAAAGTGGATAGGTGAAATGGGAATCTTGAAATTAGGTAAATGCATGGACTTCAGTCTGGGTTAATTATTTACTCAGATTAGTGACCATCAGAATCTTACATAGCTTATGTAGTTATATGCAGTAAAATATTTAAAAGGATATTAAAAAAGAAGAATCTTCTGAGTCTATGGGTTCTTGTAAAAGCAAAAGGAAAAAAAATGTAATTACTGCAACTTATACATGAAATGGTTCATAGAAGGCTTAAGATCATGTCTTCCTCCTGTAGTACTTCACATTTTGGGGAAGACTGTCAGTTACTACAGTTGCTACAAGTGGCCATTATTGTAGTGTATGTTTAGCGCTATGTGTATCCAGCTGTGCAAAATTGGTGTAGGAATAATCAAAGACTCATATTAAAGGGAAATCTTAAGTATCAATTTAACTAAAATAATTAATGAATCAGATAGGAGTAATAATTAAGTGGATTCTGAATCAAGAATGTGTATTGTTAATAATTTAATTAGCCATATTCTTCATTCTGACCATTCATGATTTAAAAGTCAGTTTATGGTTCTTCAGAGCAGTTGCTGAGGTAATGAATCTAGTCTGGTTTTTCTTGTTTTCACTGGGCATTTGCTTTTTAAATATCATAACATTACAGTAGGGAGTACTTCCTGGTGTAATATATGGAGAAAGTAATAGATAATTGCAGGATTAATGGCTAGAAATAATTAAAATGACACTACTAAGCTCTGTCTTTTCAGGGAGAGAGCTCCAATTAAGCAACATCTCCTTTCCATTATCACTCTTCTGCCAATTAAAGTCTGCTATATTTTGTCAGTTTTATACAGATGAAGCTTTTAGTCTTTTATATATTCAAATTTACATTTTGGCAGGATTATAAAGAGCTCTGTCATTTAAATTTTATATGCCTATAAAAGACTCCACTCAGACCATCCTTTTCCTACTTCACAACTTTCATTGTTAACTGATATAAAAAAATGCCTGACATTGTCACAGCAATGTGATGTTTGTTAACGTTGAACATTTACATTTTTTCATAATGCAGTTATGTAAGGAAGAAAAATTCAGAATAGTTAAACAAAGGGTACATGGCATACGAATAAGAATTCTAATTTATATACTCTTTATAGGTATCAGAGTTTTGTTTGTATGAGGAACAGTTACCTTTTATCTATAGTCTTCAAGGTAATGGAAACCTAGAAGGACAGATACTTATTATTAGAGGATGGTGTATTCGTTTAATATTTATCTGCAGTAATGATAGAATGATTTTTCAGAGAATATGGATATAGATAAAATATGAAGTGAGAGAGCTCTTTTAGAGTTACACAGAGAATTAACCTACTTTATTTTGAAAAATTGGTGGTAGAGAAGCAGCATGGCATGTTGGAAAGAGGTAGGGAGGGGTATGTTCTGGAAACAAGCAGTAGTGAGTTTGGATCTCCAGCTCTATACCTTACTAATTTGGAGGCATTAGTCAAGTTAAATATTCTCTCCAAGTATCAGTTTCCTCATCATTGGTATAAGAATAATATGCATTCAGAGGTTTTTTTCAAAAGTAGAGATAATGCTTGGGAAGCACCAAGCACAGAAAAGAACAAATATCAGATGTTTGGTAACTGTTGTTGTTGGAGTTATGGCTGTCTTTTTATTGTGCTACTAGCTGAGTTATTACCAGTTCCGGATGTTCCTTATTCCTTCTCATGCTTATTCCTAGAAGAAGTATGTGGGTTCTCAGAAAAAAAACATTTCTAATGATTTTATCAAAATTTTAAGCTTATCATTAAGAAATCTCTTGGAAGAGTAAAGCATTGTAAAACCAAACATAAATGACTATTCATATTTCTATTTACCTTGTCCATTGATCTCTTTCCCAAGTCTTAGATGCAGATAATAAAAAATTCACTATGGAAGATAAAAGAGAGTACACAGATTCTAGTCTTCATTCAGTTTTAGAGAGAATTGTCATAAAAGTGAAATATATGAATATATTGCCTTAATATTAGAAAAACTGATGATTATGTTAATGAAACAGATACAAATTTTTGAAACAACTAATAAGTCTGTAGCCTCTGTTTGTTTTAGTATTATTGTTTTGCAAAGAGTAAAAACTTTTGTACTTCAAAGTTGATTACAGAATATTCTTATTTTTTTGGTATATTACAAATGTTCGACATTAGTAAGCCCTTTGGTAAATGATATAAATGATCCTATGGTTATAGACTATTTATTCATTTATCCCTGGTAGTGCACTAACATTTTTTAACTCTCTTATTTAAAAAGAAACCCTCTTTTGGACCCACATTTTCTTCTAGCCTTGCTTCTTATCTATATGCCTCTTTTAAGAGAAATACCTGAGAAAAGTTGATCAGTACTCAATGACTCCACTTCCTCTTCTTCTGTTCTTTCTGGAATCCTACATCTCCATCAAAGTACCTCTTATAAGTATCACCAATGACCTCCATGTTGCCAAATTCAATGGTTATTCTTTAGTCTTATCTTACCTAACCTGTCAGCTTTACTTGACATGGTGATTATTCTCTCCTCTTTAGCTTTTAGGATATTACTCTCTCTACATATTTAGCTTTTAAGATATTACTCTCTATATATATTTATTTCACCAATCTTGTCTTTTAAGTCTCTTTTGCTAGTTTCTCTACATCTTTTCAAATGAATGCTTAGTCCCCATGCTTCATCTCTTTTCTATTTCTACTTCTTCCCTAGGTGATCACATCTAGGATTGCCAGTGACTCACTAACAAATATCTATGGCCTAAATTCCCTACCAAACTGCTTATACAACTGTCATCACTTGAATGGCTATTAGATACCCCAGTTTAACTTCTGTGCCTTTCTCATGTTTCTTCCTTCTTCTGCAGCATTTCCCTTTTCAGTAATGGGAATTCCATCTGTCTAGTTACTCAAGTCAAAAACTTGGAGACACCCTTGATTTTCATTTCTCATATCCCTTCTATCAGTAAATTCTGTTTGTCCTACCTTGAATATATATCCAGAATCTCCAAGGGCCCAAACTCATCTGCCCTTCCCCCATTATCTCTCTGACCTCATTTATTATCCCTTCTTTATTCTTCTCCAGCCTCACTTCCTTGCTGTTCCTCAAATAAGGCAAGCAGCCAAGTAGTTTGCTATCTGAGGGCCATCCCATGTGCTTTTCCCATTGCCTGCAACTCCTTTTCCTCAAAATTCACCTTGCTCTCTCTCTTATTTCTTTCTAGTCTGTTTAAATGCCATCTTTTCTCTCAAGCTTTCCTTGACATCCTATCAGAAAACATTATACCTCAATTTAACGCATCCTTTCCCACTTATTCTAGTTTCTTTTTTCTCTATGGCACTTATTGCAATCTGACATCTGTTAAATTTTATTTTTTTCTGCCTACTCCATTATGATATAAGTTCTTGGAGAGCTTGAGATTCATCTGTACTACTAAATTTTAGTGCCTAGAACAGAGCCTGTAACAGTAGGCATTCAACAAATATTTCTTGAGTGTGTAAATGATTGAATAAATAAAATACAGATTGCTATAATTGCTTATAACAGAGAATCCAACTCAAACTTAGGAGATCTGGAGAGATTTTTTAAAAGAATGACTTCTCAGTCTAGACCTAGAAGATGAATAAGAGTTAACCAGCTGAAGATGAAGAAAAAGAGTGCATTAGATGGATGAAAATGAGTGTGTTCAAAAGCATGGTGTATTTGAGGAATTAAATAAGTTTATTCTAACTGGAGAGTAATTTGTATTTGGCACAGGGAGTTGGCGTGGTGAAGTGGCAGTGGATATGGTTGAAGATATAAGTACGGAGCAGCTCACCATAAAGGCTTTATATGCCATGCTAAAGGTTTTGGAATTTTATCTGAGGAAAAATGGCTGCCCCTCAGGGTTTTAAGGAGAAAAGTGACATGCATTTTAGAAAGCTCACACCAGCTTCCACGTATAAAATTGAGAGAGAAGTGGGGAGAGAAGAGTAGCTAGGAGTCTGATATAGAAATACAAGTGAAAACCATGGCTCCTGACCTGGGAGGTGGCAGTGCAGTTGGAGAATAGTGGGTAGAGTCTGAGGTATTTATGAGCTTGTAACTGATTAAATGTGAGGGTGAAGAAAATGAAAGAACCAAGAAGGTTTTTTATAATATCTACACTATATATTTATACTTAAACAGAATTTTAAAATTTCCAAACAATCTTTGCATGTCTGAATGTCCAGTAAATTTCTGAGCTAACTGTAACTATGTTCTTGTAGTATCCTATGCATATTTTCCTCATACAAAATTTATAAAATTGTGGGGGAATATTTATAGAGAATTAATGAATTATGATTTGTTTGGAATATAACCCACCAAAATTAATTAAGCACTTGATTTGTACAAAGTATCCTTTGATTGGACTACAAAAATATTAAAAATAATATTTTTCCTTACTGAGTTTTTTTTAAAGCCTACAGCACCCAGTATTCCTAGGTGGTCTCCCATCCAAGTACTAACCAGGCCCGATGCTGCTTAGCTTCCAAGATCAGATGAGATCAGGCATGTTCAAGGTAGCATGGCTATAGACCTCATTACTGGGTTTAAATGATAAAAATAATTGTCTATTTGATCAATTGTATCTTAAATATTTCAGTATTGCAGAATATAAATTGAATCTAGAAAGTTCAGTCATCTCGATTTGGCTTAACTGCATGTTTCTACAATTTGGAAAAAACCCCAAAATGTATCTTTAATAATGGCAAGTACCATTTATTGAGCTCTATGTGTCAAGCATTGTGTTAAGTAGTTCACATGCATATTATTTCAATCTTCATTACAATCCTGTGGGGGTAGGTAATATTTCAGTTTTGTATGGGTGAAAGAAATGAGGCTCTGAGAGGCTTAGGTAACATGCCTAATGTCACACAATAAGTAAACGGTAGAGCCAGGCTAGAATTCATTATCAGTGCTCTGTGCCTCCGAATCTTGTGCTCTTTCATAGAGTTTACCACCTAACTATGCAATTTCTGGGCTTATCAGAAGCTTGGAAACAATGCAGATATGCCGACAGCCCTTAAGAAAAATCTAGAACTTTGTACTCATTCATTAGTTTTTATAATAAGTGCCCTCTTAATGTTTCTAATTAGAACTCATTTCACAATAATAATCAATAATGCTCTTTATTGAATTTTGTGCTCTTTACAGATTTATGTGTTCACATCAAGTTCTTCAGTTGCTGCATTGTTAAGCAATTCGCATTTCATTCCTTTAATCTAACAAATGAATAATGTGGAAATCAGCAGTAGTGTGGGGACCCTTAACTTGCAATGTTCCTTGTGTTAAATTTTTTTTTTTTTTTTTTGGATTTCCAACTCTCACATTTTCATTGCATTTGATATGCATCATAAAAGTTTCTCCTTGGCAAGTTCATTGCATATGCTTTTTGATTGCAGTTAGAGCCTTTGAAATTGCTGTTAGGCATAGTGGAAATCATTAACGGCTTAGGTCAGTGCAGAATTTATAACAAATAACTGCAGTCAGTTTCTCAAATAAATTACTATTAATGAGTATAGTAATATGATACTCTATAGCAATGTAGTTGACGGGTAACAACTGTCCATTCAGCGCATATTTCCCTTTCTCTGGGAAAGAATAAATCAATGTCTTTTACATCTTAAAGCTGATAAAGATAAGCTTTTGATGTGTCTATAATTTTAAAAGAAATGTATCATAATTTTACTGGAAAACATGAAAGGATATTGTTGAAATTCATTTGTGACCATTCAAAGTTGCCGGATAATACTGGGGAACTTAAGTGACAAAAAACCTGTGTGATAAAGGTAACCTGAGATCTTTTGTATTCATTTAAAATATTTCTTTTGAAAAATGAAGCAGTTAATAAATTTAAACAAAGGGAAACTGGAGGTATCTCTCTCAAACAAACACATAATCAAAATAAGAAAAAATGAAAAAAAAAAAGTCATTCTGTTGTGTTTGGAGTAAAGGAAGGTAAATGATTACCTGGATAGCAATATTTGGTTATGAGTGAAGTGTGGAGATTCTCAATAATGAAGACATTAGAGGCATACGGAGCTGTGCAGCAGAACAGTGGTTTATGGGTTTGTCTCCTACCTCCACTACCTGCAGATGAGTTCACATTTCGGAATACAGGTATATAAACAAATCTTCTCATTACCTTATAGAAATATCTGCTAAAAGTAATGTAGGTAAAGTGCATATATATTCTTTGCATAGTATTTTTGATATTTTCTAAAAGTTCCAACAGAAGTTGAGTGAGTAGGAAATGCTATGCTTATCTAGATAATCAATGTTTCACATATCTTTCCAAGACTTTTCCTTTTCTGATAACTTGAGTCAAATCTCTGCCTTGGAACCCAATGTCTGCTGGAAAAATATTAAAAACTTATCTCTACTTTTGTTACAGAGAAATCTGATTACCATTGTTTAAAAAGTTTGGTAGACTTGAAAATCTGGTTTATAAAATAGCCCAAATGTTGCTCTCCATCGCATCCAAGACCAAGGCCTCTCAGTTTGCTGAACTTTTCACTTTTAAAAAGATCTGTGCCTCCACTTCAACATTGCCACTCTGTGAAGCTATCATTGTCACCTTCTATTTGGTCTTGTGCTTGTGATGAGACTAAAGTTCACTGTAATTGAAGGATAAACTAAAGCCAATATTTATTTGAAAAAAGATTTGGTTGAACAAAAGATTTCAGAGCTGATGTTTTCTGTTTTCTGTTACATCTGCAGAATAAAAGCTGCATTCAGCATTTTAGGGATTCTGTGATGGCCTAGAATGTGGTCAGCATTTTGCTTTAGGTTTTGTTGAGTCAGTCAAAGCTTCAGTGGCTTGATGTCATTGTGACGTCATTTGTTTCTTAATATGTTTCCTGGTTACTGCCTCATTATCTCCAATATATCTTGCAGGATATACTGGACTGAAGCACCTTAGTCAAGATTCTTCCTGCCCAAAAGCCTAAAATGTCTCATAGTCCTTTGTGTCTTTAATGAGTTTGCCATTATGATGAGTTTGTAATTTTGTGCTTATCTATTAGTTCTTTAGCATCTGTTGATGAAATTGAGCTATACTTTGCTATTCTCTTCTCATATCATTTCATTTTTTACCAGTTCACATTTGCATGTGCTGTTTAACCTTCAGGCATCTCTTCCCCCTCATCTTTTATTTATATAATTTTTGCCTTGTTTTATTGTTAACCTCATGTCTTTACTCTGAAGCATTTTGTGATCAATCTCATAGTTAATCCACCACTCACTTTTGACTTTCTCAAGTACTCA
The DNA here is from genome assembly GCF_000151845.1 of Pteropus vampyrus. Lineage (NCBI taxonomy): Eukaryota > Metazoa > Chordata > Mammalia > Chiroptera > Pteropodidae > Pteropus > Pteropus vampyrus. Next base: position 4,055,992 of record NW_011888820.1, read on the forward strand.
GAGTTTATTCCATACAGTTTAGTTGGATATTTGGTTATGAAAATAATAGAGTCTGTTTATAATGCTGTTGTAGAAAAAGAATAGTCCAAGCCTTGATGAAGGGCCCTAATGTAGACATATAGGTAGGCTATTCACTGTTCTCAAAACCACACCTTGTGATATATTCAAGTATTCACATAAGAATGTTACTGAAGTCTCCTAATTTTGTGCCAGAAAGAAGGAAAATGATGATATTCCGACTACAAAAATCTATTATTCTGGATCCTTAAGATGCTTCTGTTATTGTATTTACTCTTGAACAGGACTGTGCCCTCAGTGACACAGAGTAATGACTGCATATCACACTGGGGTCCCTAAGACCTTAAAATTTCCCTGTTTATTTGAAAATGTTAGGTATGAGAGAACATGTAGAGTTAACTCCCTTCCCTGAAACCCAAGAATATTAAATATAAAACGTAAAAACAGGGAACGAATGCCATCCTAATAAAACTAGGTAACAACTGAAACTTATAGCTTGTGACAACATTTTGCCTGATACAGAAGCATGACTTAAATTGAGGAAGAAGGCTGAAATCTGATGACAAGGCTTGTTTTTCTATTATATATGCATTTCTCTAAATAAAACTTAGTGTCCTGAAGGGAGGAGAGAGAAAAAAACTGGAAAAAAGAATATGTTAGACAGTTTTGGAGATACAAGCAAAGACAAATGAGGAATAAATAAATAATTCTGTGTGTCTAAACTTGTTAACTATGGAGCTTCCTTGTGAGTTATGGGACCATATACTGATCTGGCCTTTTGCCCGGGAGAATAGAGAACAGATTGGGAAAAAGTGTTAATGCCCATGTTATTTTTCTCATAGCCTTTCTTCATCAATATTTTCTTCTTCTTCAATGAAATGGGTATAGTTTACCAGTATCTTATTTTAGGATTTTTATGCATAATATAAATATACATATATATCATACATGTATATATACTATATATAATTTCACATTATTGAATATATAAAACCTATGCTAGCTAAATAATTTAAATTACCTTACCATTTCTTCAACCTCTTGTACTTTATTTTTCTCCTTGAATCTCTTTATACCCATTTCCCAGTCTTCTCTTTCCACTCTTAATATAGGAGTATGCAAACAGGTACAAGAATCACTGGCTTAGATATTTTAAGATATACTACTTTTCTGTTGGTTAGGTTGGAGAAGAATATAATAATAAGATTGTTTTGTGCTAATATGGTGTTTTCATATACATTTTAACAAGATCCAAAAGGATATAGGTATTAATTACGTATTTTTAAGACAGGATCTAAAGTCCATGATTTCTAAGCTCTTTCTCATTACAGTCACTTCAGACTTTCAAAGAAATAGTTCCACTTATTCTTTAAACTACTTAAAGCTTTCAGCAGTAAATAAATAAAGCACAACAGATTTTTACTTAAAGGTTGCAGATGCCTCATGTACTTTTTTAGTTGTACTTTTTAATTTCAGTTTTTAAAAGCTTAACAGTAACAGGATTATCTCTTTTGAAAGTATCATATGGTAGTTGGAAGAAGAAAACGTTTGCCATGCTTTAATTTACTTATTAATTCATTCAATGACACATTTTAAGCACCACAATCATCCAGGTTTAGCAACAGTTGCTAGAAATAGAAGGATGAACATGACAGGAATATGGCATGTTAGAGAATGTAGCTAATGAACAAAATCTGAATGCTATGATTTTGTGAAAGGTCTAACGGGGATATGGAGAAGATTCCATCCTGATCTAGGTGATGAGGGA
>NW_011888820.1:4058912-4061706 GCF_000151845.1 Pteropus vampyrus
TTCAAATCTTCTATATCCTTATTGATTTTTTGTTTAGTTCTTCTATCAATTGAAAACTATGATCATGGGTTTATCTGTTTCTTCCTTTAGTTTTGGCAGGTGCGGCTTTGAGTATTTTGAAGCTCTCTCAGGTACAAGTACACTTAGAAATGTTACCATTAAGAACTAATGTTACTTATTGAGAAGTCTCCCTCTTAGTTTCTAGTAATACTTCTCTTCTTGAAATTTACTTTTTCTAATACTAAAGTAGCTTTATCAGCTTTTGATGAATTTCTTCATTTTTTGTAGTGCAGGTCTGCTGGTGATGAATTCTCTTAGCTTTATTTTATTTGCAAATGTCTTTATTTTACCCTTCTTGAAGGCTAGAGTTCTGGGTTGACAGTTTTTATTTCTTTCAGCACTTTAAAGTTATTATTCCTTTGTCTTTGGTCCTTCATTATTTTTTCAATAAGAAGTCAATCAGTATTCATATTGTTGATTCTCTGTGGTTCTTTTTTGATTTCTGTTGGTTTTCAAGGTTTCTCTTACTAAAAAAATGATTAAAGAAGACAAATTAGGTCATACAAACAACTTTATTTAACACTTCATGAAGTAGATAGTCTCCTTTCTAAGCACCACAAAACGGGGCAGAAAGCAAAAGATTTTATAGGATAAAGAATAAAGAACAAAGAAGAGAGAAATAGAAATATCCGATTAGCCGGAGCCACATAGTCAACCTTGTTTGGAGTGAGAAGGCCCAGAGTTGGCGCGCCATTCGGGGAATGGCTGGCTGGATATATTGTACTTCTGGTCAAGTGGAACACTTACAGGGACATGAAAATTATCTAAGTTTTCATTTGCTGATGTGACACCAGGGTCAGAGTGGCTCCATCGTGAGCCTAGAAAGTTATTTCAGCATTTTATCTTTGATCTTCAGCAGTTTGACTATGATACGACTAGGTGTTTCTCTGCTAAGCTTCTTGTATTTATGTGTTTGGTTTTTTTTTTTTTGCCAAATTGTGGAAATTATTAGCCTATATTTCTTTGAAGACTTTTCTGCCCTATTCTCACTCTCATCTCCTCTTGGCACTTCAATTAGATATATGATAGACTTTTTAATGTTGTTCCAGAGCTTCACTGAGGCTCTGTTAATTAATTTCAATCTATTTTTTTCTCTGTCCTTCAGACTGGATTTCAGTTGATTGAATTTCAAATTTATTGATCTTTCTACTGCCATACACGATCTACTATTAAACTTCTCTGTGAAATTTTTATGCTCAATGATTGTACTTTTCAGTTCTAGAATTTCCATTAGGTTTATTTTCATAATTCCCATTCTCCACTGAGACTCCTTATATGTTTAATCTTTATGACCATTTTTCCTTTAAGCCCTTAAACATAAAGCTGTTTCAATGTTTTAAAATTTCTTTTCCTGCTAATTTCATCTAAGATTCTCTTCTTATTGATCTTTTTTTTTTTTTCTTTCTTTTTGATAATGAATCACACGTTGATGTGCTGGGGTAAGTCTATAGGAGTCCTGAAATGTTTACCAAGTCCCTCTAAGTTGCGGAACGCATGCCCCAAGCCTTGTCTTTCCTGTGGAGAGTGGCAGCTGGCATCTCTACGGAGTTCCTTCAGCCTTGCCAGTTGATGTTTTCCATTGATATTCTTAGAATTTTCTGGTGCATATGCAGGTTATAGATTTCCCTGCTGTGCTTACATCTTTTCTGATGTCCTCCTGTTCAATTTCCAGTCTTAGATCCCTCCTTTGATATTTAGAGCTTGAGTTTTAACTTCTGCAACATGAGAATGGGAGTGGCTTTAGGAGTAAAGCCCATGTTTGTATAAAAATTTATCTTACTCTAGACGCTTCACTTCCTTCAAAGGTCATATTCTCTCGAGCACAGGGGTCCCCAAACCCCAGGCCATGGACCGGTACCAGTTAGGAACTGGGTCACACAGCAAGAGGTGAGTGACAGGTGAGCAAGTGAAGTTTCATTTGTATTTGCAGCCACTCCAGCATTAGCATCACTGCCTCAGCTCCAACTCAGATCATCAGGTGTGAGATTCTTATAGGAGCACCGGTCACTGGTGCCAAAAAGTTTGGGGATGCTGCCTAGCGTTTTTCTCTGCTTTTGATTATTCCCCAGTACCTTCAAAGAGTTAGAAAATTTTTTTTTTTTAACATTTATAGTTATCCGTAAGAGGGTTAGTTGAATACTGAATGCTGACTCACAATGACTTTTATTTTTTTAAACCACTTATTGAGATTTGATTACACATAAAAACTGTACATATTTAATGTATACAACTTGATGAATTCGGTTATAAGTATACACTTGTGAAACCATCACCACAATCTATGCCTAAAATACATCCATCACCTTCCAAAATTTTCCTCTCATCCTGTTTAATATTATTGTTATTATTAGAACTACTACTATTTGTGTGTGTGTGTGTGTGTGTGTGTGTGTGTGTATGTGATAAGAACACTTAATGAAGACCTACCCTCTTAGCAAATTTTTAGGTGTACAATATAGTGTTGTTAACTCTGGGCAGTAAATCTTTAGGACTCTATTCATCTTGCATGACTGAAACTTTGTGCCCTTTGGCTAATACCTTACCATTGTCCCCTCCCCCAGGCATTTACTTTTAATTACATTCTTCTAATTGAGTCTTACTAATGTATTACAAATATTTGGTATATTAATTTTAATTCTAACAATGAAGTTATAGTTGCTTATTCTAGGAGTTTATCAGTAGATTCTTTGGGTTCTGCATAGACAGTACTATCATACCTGAAAAACTATATTTT
>NW_011888820.1:4063161-4065168 GCF_000151845.1 Pteropus vampyrus
TTCTTTTTCTCCCCACCCTTTCCAATATTTAGGTATCTTTAATGTCCAGATTCTTCCCATCTATTGGAGCCATATGCAAACTGATTTTTAAGTGTCTCTTGATTTTCCCTTCCTTGCCCCTTAGCCAGAAACCATCTTTTTTCTTTTAAATTTCTATGGCATGTAATCATGCCTCTTGTGGGATATATTTTTTATTTTGCTTTTCTAAATTTGTCTGTGTATTTTTAAAATTTTCTTAGCTTATGAAGATCTTAAAGTAGGTTTCATTCTCAGCCCTTGACATTGGGACTTATTGATAATAAGTATTATAACACTGAGAAAATATAAGAGCATAAGAAACATGTTGTATATTTTCCCTTACATGTAGGCAAATAATATTGCACTTTAAGTTAAATAATAAAAGTTACCTTAGCTAACATTTCTATTAACAGGTAAGTTGTAGATATTGGCAATTCTTCATTCTATATAAACTTTCAATTCACTAAAAAGTAAGGTTGTAGAATTTAGAAGTAAATGTATGTTATTGTCATCTGATAACGATTTATTGTTTCTGTAGTTCATTAGTAAAATGGTTAGGATAATAGCCTGTTGAAATTCTTTAAATAATTACAATATGTACATTTATAACACTGTTTTTTAATTCACTGAATGATTTATAAGAGGTAGGAAAGGAGAATTGCTTAGAAAAGGAAAGCCATTTGAGATAAAAATATTAAATCATGTTAAGCTAACATCAGTATTTTATTTTGATGATGTAGTTTTTTAAAGCTTCTAACTTTTTACTCATCAGTTGATGCTTAATTAAAAATACTACTTAAAGGGAGAAACAGACCAAAACATTATCATAGTAGGGGACCTAAATACCCCACTGTTAGATATGGACAGATCATCCGAACAGAAAATCAATAAGGAAATAACATCCTTAAATGACACTTTAGAACAACTGGACATTATTGACATTTACAGAGCCTTTCATCCCAAACAGCTGCTCATACATTCTTCTCTAGTGCACATGAAACATTCTCAAGAATCGACCACATACTTGGACACAGCGATAGCCTAAACAAATATAAGAGAGTTGAAATCATATCAACCATATTCTCTGATCATAATGCTTTGAAACTAGAGATCAATTGTGAAAAGGAAGTGAGAAGAACCATGGATGCGTGGAGATTGAACAACATACTCCTGAAGAATAATTGGGTCAGAGAAAAAATAAAAGGAGAGATCAAGAGATACATAGAAATGAATAATAATGATAGTACAACATATCAAAACTTTTGGGATGGAGCAAAAGCAGTCATAAGGGGAAAATTCATATCATTACAGGCCTATCTCCAAAAACAAGAACAAGACCAAATAAACAACCTAACACTTTATCTTAAAAAAACTAGAAAAGGAAGACCAAAAGAAGCCTAAAGTCAGCAGAAGGAAAGAAATAATCAAAATTAGAGCAGAAAGAAATAAAATTGAAAATAAAAAAACAATAGAAAAAAATAAATGCAACAAAGAGTGGGTTCTTTGAGAAGGTTAATAAAATTGACAAACCCCTGGCTAGACTCACTAAAGGAAAAAAAAAGGACACAAAAAAAATCAGGGATAAAAGAGGGGAAATTATGACAGACACCACAGAAATACAAAGGATCATATAAGAATACTATGAAAAAGTATATAACACCAAATTTAATAACCTAGAAGAAATGGACCAATACTCAGAAAAATACAACTTTCCTAGACTGAATCAAGAAGAACTGGAAAATCTAAATAGACCGATCAGCAGTATGGAAATTGAAACAATCATCAAAAACCTACCGAAAAGTAAAAGTCCAGGACCAGATAGCTTCACCAATGAAGTCTACCAAACATTCAAAGAAGATTTAATACCTATTCTCCTCAAACTCTTCCAAAAAATCGAAGAGGGAGAAGTACTTCCCAACTCATTTTATGAGGCCAATATTACTCTGATATCAAAACCTGGTAAAGATAACACATAAAAGAAGAAAACTA
>NW_011888820.1:4066313-4073250 GCF_000151845.1 Pteropus vampyrus
AAAGAATGAAACTAGACTGTTGTTTATCACCACACACCCAAATTAACTCAGAATAAATTACTGAATATAAGACCTGAAACATTAAAGTACATAAAAGAAAACATAGGAATAAAACTCAACGACCTTGGACTTACAGAGGATTTTATGAATTTGACCTCAAAGGCAAGAGAAGTAAAAGCAAAAATAAATAAATGGGACTACATCAAACTAAAAAGCTTCTGCTCAGCAAAAGAAATGGTCAATAAAGTAAAGAGACAACCACCTGAATGGGAAAATATATTTGCAAGCAACACCTCTGATAATGGCCTAACATCCAAAATATACAAAGAACTCTTACAACTCAATAATAACAAAAAATCAAATGATCCAATCAAGAAATGGGCAGAGGATCTGAACAGACACTTCTCCCTAGAGGACATAGAAATGGCCAAAAAAATATATGAAAAGATGCTCAACATCACTAGCTATTAGGGAAATGCAATTCATAACCACAATGAGATACCATCTCATACCTGTTAGAATAGCTATAATCAACAGGACAAGTAATAACAAATGTTGGCGAGAATGCGGAGAAAAAGGAACACTCATTCACTGCTGGTGGGACTGCAAATTGGTACAGCCACTATGGAAAACAGTATGGAGATTCCTCAAAAAACTAAAACTTGATCTACCATATGATCCAGCAATCCCTCTACTGGGTATTTACCCCAAAGACTTAAAAATACTACTTTTGTTATGATTTGAAAAGGGACGGAAAATCAATTATTATGTAACAATTTAATATGTAAAGTCAGTGAATAGATTACAAATAAAATAAATTTTAGATATTTTTTGGATTTAATGCACCATCAAAATATTACAGTTGTGAATTAATTTAATGTAATTAACACATTTATATTTTCAAAACTGGCGTTTATAAAAAGCTTGGACTTAAACTTAGACCCTGGTTAAATTGTACTTTTTATCAAACTGGTGGTCTCATTTTTACAATGTCATTATTTAAAACTTACTTCTTCTAGCCATAAAATATATTTTAAAATCAAAAGATGTACTTTGTATTGGCATATGCACATTTTCTAATATATGTCAGGTTTAAGAAATATTATACAAACATTTTAGTTTTGCTTTAAGCAATTTTTCATTGCAAGAGCCATTTTTCTCTGATTATTGGAAGGTATTTTCCATTAGTTTAATGACTAAGCTTTTCAAAACACACATTGGGAGACGGAGGAAAAATTTTCATGTTGTTGGTAATAGACCTTTTCTTCAAAATGCCAAAGGAAGTTGTGCTATCTCATGAACATTTTATTAAAAAGTGAAGTGGGATAGTAGTATAATGAGGTTTTTCTCTCCATCCTGGACTTAAGTTTTCAGTTTTGCCAACTTAAAATCTCCGGAGAAAGTACTGAACTTGGATCACCCTTGCTTCCCCAAGCCCTTTATATTGTTTAACTTTGAATACCAGAGCAAATATGTTTAGCCCAAGAGTACTGCAATTCTTGAGTATCACAACATTGTATTTTATTAAGGAGGTAAGGCTACACTTAGATATTTCAGAATATATCCCACATGGTTATGGGCAAGGTTGAAGGGCTACATGCTAAGTGAAATATGGAGCCAGGTTCTAAGTCATTGCAGAAGTAAATGTGTTGATAGGCCTGGCTTTTGGTTTCAGTCAGCTCTCTGCTAAATTTTGTTTATCTAAATATTCCTGCAGAGTTCTTTATTTCCGAATACATAGACATTATTTGAAAATGTTTGGAAAGGAAATTGACCTAAGACTAAACGAATCTAAGATCACAATGTTAAAACTAAACAGCATATTGCTCATTGTGAATTTGTATGTACATGTTAGAAGATGATTTGGGAAAGTTATAAAAACCAGTATGTAAAAACACCAAATCCCCAAATTAATTTTAATCAATATGTGTCATTGACTGCTATTTTTCAGTATCATAAAACATAGAAAAAGGAATTTTACGGCGTACAACTCTTTGTAGCATTTTAAGCATTATTGCATAAAAACAATGTGAAATTTATTCATTACTTGTTATTTTTAAATATAAATATTGTTAATTGAAATATTCACTGAATGCCCACATTAAAGATGAAAAACAGTTTTAAACAAATTGAAAGAACACTAAATGAACATAAAATTTTTAAAAAATTATAGTTTCTTCATTTTTTTCCGAATGGCCTATCATCAATTTGAACAATAAAGAGCTTATTTCTTTATCAGTCAAAGCATCTTTAATCTTGCAAATTAAATCAAATTTGTTTCCCAGTGATATCCTTCAACATTGAAATAATTTTGGAAATTTTATTTACTCAGTCCCTACTTTTGAATTTGCCTTAACAGAAGAGTCTACAGATAGTAGTATAGAAATTGAGTTTATTGCTTAACCAAATGCACATATGAAGCTCATTAAGAATGACAGATCTCTATTTGACTTTTATATTAGTTTTAAAAATTAAATTTTATTCATTAAAAAGAAAGATGAGGGCAGTAACTAAATTTATTAGCTCTAAAATCTTGGTTTGACCATTATTTACTTTAATAACATTCTCTTCTGTCCCACAGGTAAATACGTGATTCAATTTTTTGAAATATTATCTCTGTTTCTAACTTAATTACATTTCTGTCTAAAACCTATTATAAACTTACTTTTCAGTGTTATAATAATCAGAATTAAATATTCTGCTAATAAAGTTTAAAGAGTGTTATAAACTTGAGGCAAATTTTTTTTTATTACACTACCTTTATATGTAATTAGAAGAAGTCTTGTAAAATGTTGGTATTTAATAAATGATTTCTATAAATCAAGTGTCTTTCAGAAAGACTAAAATATTTGGTAACTCTTGGCACATTTCAATTTGATAAGAATAAAGTTTGTTGTCTGGAAAACTGCATATTGGCATAATATCTCATATATACCTACCTAGTAAACACATTGGCTATACTAGTGAGCATCAGGGATTGTGCTGTTTGGATTTTTTATCTTTCAATATTTTTTCTTAATTTCTTGCTGTAGTATTTTTAGAGTTCAAAGAATTGAGAATGTCATATTTGAAAAAAAGCTACTGAAATTGAATATATCAACCTCATAATTAAGTTTCACGGTGACCTTTACCAGAGAAATCCACCCCCATTATTTTAGTTTAAAAGCAACTATACAAAAAAAAAAGCAACTATACATATTTCTGTTCATAACAGCATCTATAAACACAAAGATGCCAAATTCTCTTCCTTTCTAGATTAACATTGCCAGAATCCAGCTCATGTGGCTGGTGAATGAGATTGAAAACAATAGAAAATAGACCTGGAAGAACACAATTCTGCCAAAGAAGATCCCATTTTGATTTATTCTTATTTTCTTGAGAAATTCTAAATTGAAGAAAAAATGGTGAAACTTATTCTGTATAATGAAATCTGATAATTGATCACTAATTTAGATTATATAGACAGTTTATCTTATCTCTTTGCTCTAGTTTTTCTTACTTTATACATTAGATATTTTGGGTCTAATTTTTTTAATTGAGGAATATTTAGCCTAAAACATTATATTAGTTTCATGTGTATAACATAGTTATTAGACATTTGTATACCTTATGAAGTGATCAGCACGATAAGTCTAGTACTTATTTGGCATCATACATGGTTATTACAATATTATTGACTATCTTCCTTATGTTGTACATTACATCCCCATGACTAATTAGCAGTTTGTGCTTCTTACCCCGCTTCACCTTTTTCGCCCATCCCACCACTCTGCTCCATCTGACAACTATCAGTTTGTTCTCTTTATCTATAAATTTGTTTTTGTTTTATTTATTTTGTTTTTTAAATCACATGGTATTTATCTTTCTCTGTCTGGCCTATGTCACATAGTTTAATACCCTCTAGGGCAATTTATGTTGTCACAAATGGCAAGATTTCATTCTTTTTTTCTGACTAATATTCCAGTGTATGTAAATACCACATCTTTGTTATCATTTGGTTTATTAATGGAAGCCTAGGTTGCTTTCATGTCTAGGCTAAATAATGCTGCAGTGGATATACGGTTGCCTATATCTTTTTTAGTTGATATTTTCTTTTCCTTCAGATAAATAAACAGCAATGGAATTCTTAGATCAAATGGTATTTCTATTTTTAATTCTTGAGGAAACTCCACAGTGTTTTCCATAGTGGTTGCACCAATTTATATTCTCACTAACAGTGTGTGAGTGTTCTCTTTTCTTTACATCATTGCCAATACTTCTTTGACAATTTTTTAATTGATTTTTTTGCTATTATATGAATTCCTTATATATTTTAGATATTAACTCCTTATCAGACATGTGGTTTCCATATGTTTTCTCATATTCCATAGATTGCCTTTTCATTTTGTTGATTTTTTCTTATGCTTTGCAGAATTTTTTAGTTTGATATAGTCCCACTTATTTATTTTGCTTTTGTTGCTTGTTCTTTTGATGTCAAGTTAAAAAAAAATCATTTCTAAGACCAATGTCAAGGAGATTTTCCTCATAATTTAACACTTATTTATGGTAAAAATTTTTAGTGAACTAGGTACAGAAGAGAGCTTTCTTAATCTGAAAAGGAGCACTGTGAAAAACACTCAACCACCATCATACTTAAAGGTAAAATAATGACTGCTTAGACTCTAACATGGGTAATGCCACTGTGATTCATTATTTTACCGGGGTCCTAGATAGTATAATATGACAACTCTAAATAAAAGGCATACAAATAAGAATAAAAAAAATTGTCTTATTCATAAAAAGTTCCACTAACAAGTGTTTGCAGAAAGGTAGATATATACAAGGTCTACATATAAAGTTATTTCTGCTTACTGGCAATGAACAATTAGAAATTAAATAAAAATCGTTTGGTGTTATTTTAAACATCAAAAAAATATATGAAAGACTTAAAAACAAATTAAAGCAAATATATCTAATACCTGCACATTGAAAGCTAGAAAACATTGCTGAGGTAAATTGTATAAAGACCTAAATAAATAAAATGATATACCATATTCATGTATTGACTGACACAATATTGTCAAGATATTAGTTCTTCCAAAATTGAGGTATAGATTCAACACAATTCCAATCAAAACCATAAAAATCTTCTTTGCTGAAATTGTTGATTCTAAAATTTAAATGAAAATGTAAAGGAGTTTGGATGGCTAAAATGATTTGAACAAGAACAAATTTGGAAGATTTACACATCAACATGTGACTGATTAAGCAAATTGTGGTATGATCATACAAAGTAATACTAGTTAGCAATTTAAAGTAGTTAACTGCTCAACACACAAAAAAATGGATGAATTTCAAAAATATTAATGCTAAGTTAAAGAAGTCTAACACAAATTAGTACTGTATGATTTCATTTATATGAAACTCTAGAAAACAATTTGTGGTGACAAAAACTAGATTAATGGTTTCCTGGGGTAGGGAATGGCTGGGAAGTGGCATGATAAAAGTCTAAATTGATAGAAATGTAGTTTATATTGATTATGGTAGTTATAGTCAGTATAAGAAATTTCTCCAAACTCATTGAAATTTATACTTAACATGGTACATTTTATTGTATGTAAATTACACTCAATAAAGTTTTTTTTTTAATTATATATTTAACAGATGAAAATGCCTAGTATTAATATGTATTGAGCACTCATATCAACCATTGCTGTATTATAAGCATTACATGTATTAACTCATCTCAAACATCCTTGTAAATATTATTATTATACTTATTTTATATGTAATAGGAATATAGAGTAGTTGTCAAAACACAGTTTGATTTTAGTTGCAAAATTAATTGCCAAATCTTTAAATGGCTTGTAAAAATCACTTCACTGCATGAAGGTAGTAGAAACATCAATGGAATATAAGGCAGTTTTTCCCACTAATTTCTTATTTGATCTTGGACAAATTGCTTAGACTTTCCTGTCTGTAACAATAAGATTCCATGCATTTATAAAATTCTCTCATTTTGTGGCTCTAACTCTTGACATATTTATAGTTATTTAATAACAATGTTATAAGTATATTCTGTTATGGTGTTCAGAGTAAAAAAATACCGTCCCTAAAATATTAAAATTAGATAAAAATAACTAGGTATTTCTTTGTTAATATCTATAGTGCTGTTTTGTATAGGAGAGAACTTTTTAAATGAAGAGATTAAAGAATGTAAAAATCTCATTCAACACCACGTACAGTATTTTTTAAGATGTTTTTTTCCCCCCTAGGCAATATAAATCCATATAAGCGAGCTTATGTAAGAAGAGGAATTGATTGGAATGATCCTGAATTATGTCACACAATCTAAGGAAATATTAACAATTAGATCTCATGAAAGATGAAGTCCAGACCAGGTCTATGAATCTCAGCAGAGGCTTTAATTCTCTTAATCTAGGACTCTGTCATTAATCTCAAGTACCAGTCTCTAAAATCATCCAATTCAAATTCTGAGTGATAATTCGATTGGCTCATTTTAAACTATGTGTTCACACTGGCTAGAAGACCATGCTCCCTTTATAAAAAAGAAAACTGTAATTGGGTGGGCAGTTCTCAGGAAAAAAATGCCTCATTATATACCCCTATAGGAGCTATATTAACATTACACATAGGGAAACCATCAAAGTTCTTTTCCTTTTCTTCTGCCATGTGATAGATGGATTACAAACATAACAAATTACTTTACTCTTCCCTGAATCCACACCCTTTGCAATATAACCTTGTAGCTCCTCTCATCAAGAGATGGAATGTTTTTTAATCTGGGCTAGCCTTGTGATTTGTTTTTGGCCACAAGATTTTGGAAGTGATACTGTATCAGTTCTGAGGCCTGGACTCAAGGGGCTTAGCACTTTTCTTTTTCTTGGATCTCCGTCCATGCTGTGTGAAAAAGCCCAAGCAAGCCCGAGCTATCCTG
>NW_011888820.1:4075285-4077462 GCF_000151845.1 Pteropus vampyrus
AGGACTGCTTCAGAATGGATACTGGGGATTGCTTAGTTATCAGGAATTTAATTTCAGTCCCATAAAATATACTTATTTTTCTAATCTTTGAAAAGGGTCAAGGTAATGCTTTTTCTTTTCTCTTTACGTATGTTATTGAAATTTTCAGGTCATCAATAATTCTTTTATGTCCTTAAATACAAAATTTACTGAATTAATTCTAAAATCCTCCAAAGCAGGAACTCTTGTTTGTTTGTTTTATCTTCATGTTTTACTAGTTAAAACCTGATTGGTTGAGACATTGTAAGCACAGTTGGCATTGATTTGATAAGATTTTAGAAATTCTAGTATTTTTGGAACACTAATATTTAGATCAGATTTTCAAAACATGTGCTTCATTTGCAAGGAAAATATTTTGCCTTATCGATTTATCGTATATGGATTATTTACAAGTGATGACATTTCATATAACTAGACAAGATGATTATCAATTTCTTTCAGGGTGGCAGAAAATCAGTGTCCTGTTGCATCCTCCTGAAGCTGGTTCTTAGTAATTTTACTGATACATTACAATGCCTCTGGGTGAATTTAGGTACCAAAATTAAGTACTACTGCATTATTTTGCACTTTAATTTAGGAAATCACATTGAATAATAGTATATAGCATTGCTGATTAGTGTAATATTTAGAGTAATCCATGGGATAAGTGGATTGCCTTAGACATTTATCTAAGAACTTTTACTTTTTCTCAGAGAAAAGTTGCTTCTTACTGCTGTAGCCAGAATCAAGTGTTGTTCCAAAGACACTGGCTTTGTCTTCATATTTTTCATGCTATGATTCTAGATTGTCTGCATTTTACATCACTGCTTTCCAACTAATAAAGGAGTTCTGGTCCTTAGTTGCCTCTTTTCCAGAACCCCACATGTTTTTCAAAAGTGCTATCCTGTTGAAGTTGATTTTCTCTCTCATAGAACCAGAGTCTGTTCTTTTGGTACCTAACTGATAGATGAGCTGGATACAGTTTAGCTTCTTGAATATGGCTGGGCAAGTGTGTTCCTTGTTCTACTTAAGGGCCCTTTAATATGAGATTATGATTCTTAAAGAAAGTGATTTTTTCAAAGAGTGTTTAACTCCTGAATCAATTCTGGGTTTCCAGATTTTCCTATTTTTAATTTTATTTCATTGTATTCAATTGATAGTTTCTTTCCAAATAAGCAAGGTAATATAAATTATTTGTAAAAGAAAAAAAAAAAAGTTAAACATTACTGAAACCCGTAAGGAAAAATTGTAAAAGTTTAATTTCCTAGGAGAATTCCCTTTAACAGATATTTTTTCTATTCATAAATTGTGTATATTAAGTGGCATGTTGATATCCAGACTTCTAGTGATATCTAAGTATAAAGCAAACTGTTTTTTTCTTTTCTCCTTATAGCCTTTTAATTTGCTCAGTGTAATTTGTTTTTTCTTGGATCGAAACAGGAAATTCCATGAATTCGGGTGTTATTTTAAGACACAAAGATCAGTCTGGATTCAGAAGTCTCAATTCCATATGATAGTCAATACTTTAGTATTGACAATTGAATATTATCCAGCTGAGGCTGCCATGGGATAAGCCTAGAAAGAATTGGAAAATAGGTGGGATAGTGCCAGCTTATTTTCTTCTCATGAACATTCTCCACCATTCTTTCTCTCTTATTTCTGTTACTGATTTCTTATGGGTTTGGTGCTTGTAGAGGAAGTGGGGGAGTCAAAGAGAATGGAAAGAGTCATACTTTATAAGTACAGTTGTAAGCTAGCTTCATTTATAAAGAAATAGTGTTTCATTGTGAGGCACATTGTGAATTCTTCAGAATTCCTCATCCCCACAGCTGAGTCTTGGGAGATAATTCTTCATGGGTCTCATATTTCTGCACATCATATGAGCAGAGGCACTGACTGCCTTGTTCTGGACATATTTTTGTTTCTGGACATCATATTTGTGTAAGAAACAACCTTGAGAGATAGAGGTAGTGTCTCCGTAAGAGCAAAGGATGTTATAAAAATTTGGGTTCCTTAAACTTAGGGACCTGTTCAAGTCTGTGTATGAACGTTTCCCTTACGTAGTAAAATGGATTGCTTTTCAATCCCCTGACATGATTTAATAGAAACGTCAAGATAGGTATCTCACATGACATCATCACTTTATGTAATATGGTCAG
>NW_011888820.1:4077512-4091835 GCF_000151845.1 Pteropus vampyrus
TAGCTTCATTTATAAAGAAATAGTGTTTCATTGTGAGGCACATTGTGAATTCTTCAGAATTCCTCATCCCCACAGCTGAGTCTTGGGAGATAATTCTTCATGGGTCTCATATTTCTGCACATCATATGAGCAGAGGCACTGACTGCCTTGTTCTGGACATATTTTTGTTTCTGGACATCATATTTGTGTAAGAAACAACCTTGAGAGATAGAGGTAGTGTCTCCGTAAGAGCAAAGGATGTTATAAAAATTTGGGTTCCTTAAACTTAGGGACCTGTTCAAGTCTGTGTATGAACGTTTCCCTTACGTAGTAAAATGGATTGCTTTTCAATCGCCTGACATGATTTAATAGAAACGTCAAGATAGGTATCTCACATGACATCATCACTTTATGTAATATGGTCAGGTACTAAGTCTCTACTAGAACAACCAGAGGTGTTCTCTAAAAAGTAGGGCACTCCTTTGCTCCAGAAACCTGGACTGGAGCTTGTGCTTTATGTAAGTTTATTCAGTTATACCAGTATCTTTAAGACTATCCATTCTCTGCTGAATTTCCTCTGAACTTGTCAAAAATTGGTTGACTATGTCTATTTGTAGGATTATTTCTGAACTCTGCTCTGTTTTGTTCATCTATTTATCTTTATACCAATATCACACACTATATTGATTTCTGGCACTATTACTGTATAAGTTGTGAAATCAAATAGTGTAAGAAACAATTTTGTTATTCTTTTTCAAAGCTGTTTGTAATATTTTTGGTCTCGCATTTCTATATGAATTTTAGGATCAGCTTTCCAATGTCTACAAATCCGGTGATATTTTTAATTGGAGGTATGTTGAAAATCCAAGTCAATGTGGCAAGAAGTGACAACTTAACAATATTTTGTGTTTTGATCTATGAACACACCATGTCTCTTCATTTATTTGGATCATCTTAAACTTCTCCTACCAAAACTTTCTGCAAAGGCTTTTTCAAAGTGTTCTTACTGCCAGCTTTTTTATTCTATCTGCATTAAGAAAATTTTGGTTTCCTAAAGAAGTTCTTTCATATGCAATATTCTCACCCCCAAACATTTATTAGTTCTTTGTTTCCAACTGAATGAAGTCTAAATAATTTAGCCTAACTCTCAAGAACCTCACAAAACATCCTAGTGCCTCCTATCTTCTCTTTGCTCCTTCATTCTACACCTACTTCAACTAATCTGTGGCCCCAGGAGCTAATCTACATGAATACATCAGCAGGAACTCTGGTGGGACATATGAAGGAAGAAGAATGAAGTCAGGGAATTAATTCCCCCCAATGCCTCCTTTACATTAAAAATCATGCATCTTATCCAGCTTCCCTTTGTCTCTTTGGAGTTTGATAACTCCCACTCTCCACACCACCTTTCAGGCTCAGGGGTGGAAATCCTTTTACTAGTGCTGGAATACTGCCTTATTCTTGTGGTTTCCCTATACCTTGCACATATCTTTGTAAATATTCTATGTATCCTACTCAACTTGAAGAACCCAATTTGAATGTGCCATCTGTTGCCTGGCTGCTACACTTCCTAAATTTATCTCATGCTATATAGTGCATCCTTTAAAGACAGATGGTTTATTTATTGTTGGCATAATGGTTCAGAACATCGACTTTGGAATGATAAAGTATTGGGTTTGAATCCCGATTTTACTACTTATCAGTTCAATGACTTAGCTGAAATTACTCAACCTCTCTTAGCCTCGATATCTTCACTTATAAAATAGGAATAAATTAGTGTCCACTTCACAGGGTTTTTTTGAGAACTAAGGAAGTAAGTATAATTTCTATCACAGAGCAGATGCTAAAGAAATATGGTTTAGCTATGAATATTTTTTGAGCACATATACCACATGTGTTCATGCTGCCATACCTCTTTTTCCATTTTTCCCTATTCCACTTCAGTCTATCCATTCTAACCTCAATTAAAACTCTAGCTCTGTAATTATATTTCTCAGTTCTTATAACACCTACTCCCTAGATCTCTCTTTTATTGTTTACATCTGTATATGGCTTCACTCCCCAATTATACTGTTAACAATCTGATCATAGGGATAGGGACTTTTCATTTCCTTGTATCGCCCCTAACTAGTTCAGTTTGGGACATAGTAGAAGTGCAACAAATATTTGCTTAGTTTTTACATTTTAATTATTTAATTTTAATTAAAGTAGGCAGATTTTAGAAACCAAATAATTTGAATTAAGTTAGATAGACAAACTGCTTAATGCAAGTCTGTAGAATAGATATTTTCATTATCACATCACATTATTGTCATGCCCATTTTGGAGTAGGTACTTATTGAATATTTGGTGATTTTGTTTTTTTTATACAGACAATTATCTGTAATAACATCTAAGCACCTCATCGACTGCTGTGTAGATAGTCTACACATGTAATGAGATACTTAACCATTAAAGCAGGTTAAAGAGCAGAGGAAGGAAGTAATAGTAATGTTAATGCCAATATACTAGTGTTCCAATATTTTTTGTTATCTTTTAAACATACCAGCTTGTAGTCCCACCACAATGCTATAAAATAGATAATTAATTCACTCCCTCTGATAATAATATAAAAACTTTGATCTCTTTTATTTTAAATTATGCCCATTGGGGAGTAATTAAGGACCACTAAAATAAGTTAAACTATAGCAAGTCCCATGTATAAGAATCAGCTTTAGTTTCTAGTGAGCAATGTAATTCACTACCTCTCTGGTACATTGCCTTTAATTTTGTCCTAAGAAAAACTATAATACAGGTATAGCCTGTAGGTGGCACTTGAGTCCACTGATCACTATTCGGTGCTCAATCTCGAATCTTTATACTGCAATTAAAGTATAGCAGCATGGTTATTAGTGTTGGCTTCTCAGCATGATGTTGAGATCCAGTGATATCTCGGACCTTGGGCTACTGTGAAAAATCCTCATTAAACTTTGCCAGGTTCCTGTTGAAATGTGGCAATTCCCCAAATTTCTGTCCTGTTAGTATAAATGAAGTATAGTACAAAGGAAGCAATGAGGATTGCCTGACTATATATAATGTGTGTATCTCTGAAGTGATATTGGTGAAAATATTTCATGGGAATTAAAAATTAATTGCTTGAAAATAGTGGGCTGGTTGATGATTACAAAGAATTGGGGATAGTTTCTTTTGAGGCTATCTTAGAGCACAGTAAGATGAGTCCTGTTTGCTTTTGATGTAACATATTAACTGTTAGAATTAGGATATTAATTGTGCTAATCATCCAAGATAATATTTTTAAGCAAAAATATTTTTAAGTAAAAGAGGGAATTAAAATATGTATCTGAGTAACTATGTGCATAATAATTCAGTGAAGATAGTTTTATTTTGTTCTTTTTTATCAATGTGACTCATCTTTTCATACACAGCATATGGCTTGGACCTTGAACAAGTCCTTAGTCAATCTTTTACCTCCTTTTTAGGTTCACATGAATGTAAAAAGGAGGCTTTGGGCCAAATTACTATTCATTTGCTTTTCTTCTGTCACATTTATTCACATACGTACACTGAAATTCTTTACATGGTTAGAATCTCTGGAGTTGGAGGGGAGCAGATGCATGCCCTTCTCTCATCTGCTTTCCTACTTCCCCAGTGGAGAAATATTGCTTCAGGCTTTGCCTCCAAAGACCTGTAACACCTCCCTGACCTTGATGAATTGGGCAGATGCACACGTGAACCAAGAGTGTTTATTCCTGCTTGATATAAAAGCAGACCTCTTTGGCACATTTTTTTTAGACTTACATCCTAATCTTGGTCTTAGTGGTCTTTAGTATTCAGATAGTCTGCAGAATATAGGCCAGAAAAATAGAGTATCTTTTCAGTGTTTCTCCTGAGCTCTAAAGCAGAACTTATAAGCTGCTTATTCATAGGCCTTTCTTGGATAGGTGATCAAACCCAAGTGGGAGAGGGACCTGCCCATTGCACAATACTAATCCCATTAAAACATCAAGAGGCAGAACATTCCAAAAAAAAATATGCATCAAAAAGATAATCTACAAAAGAGACTTCAAAAGCCAGCTTGGTATGAATAGTAAGTACTGAGGAGGAATAAAATGCATTAAGTTAAGGAGGAAAAATATAAAAAATTAAACAATAAATATAAACAAAATGTATTTGCATAAAGGTTTTGCTAAAGCAAAGGTAAATGTGGCTAAGGATATTATATTTCTGTTTTATACTCATGTAGTTGAAATAGAATGTTCAGTCACTGAATTCTGGAAATCATGTACTATCCAGCAGGATTTGGGAAAAAAAAGAAGATAAAGTCTGCAGGCAGTGTTGTCATTATTACTACCACAAGAGTACTGATAAAAACTTAATAACATGTTTTAAAAAAATTAAATGGACTAATTTGAAATGTTTGCTCCATTTGATTGTCAATGGCTTGTTTCAGTGTGAAACTCAGAAACGGGTTCTACCAAAGTTCTTTCTTTGAGACATCCCTGCCACCAATCTACAATCCTTAACTGACCAAGTTTTTGCTTAGTTCTAAAGGATATTTGATTCCATTTCTTTTCTAGACGTGAGCATTCAGTCTAGCAAATTTTTGCATTCAAGTTTGTAAGGGTCCATATCTTAAGTTATTGAAGGGTGGTGTATTTATTTTTAGGTAGGTTAAGCATCAAATAGAGTGTTAACATTTTAATCAACAGAAATCTTTGGTCACTCTTGGTCTACGAAGATACTTCATGGACTCAGGCTGTCATTCAGCAAGTTTGCCACCAGTATGATGATTGTCTGTTTTTTTGATTGATTTGATTTCTTTCCTGCTTAATCAACTGGTCATGTGCCATTTTGGAATATCATCTTTGGATTTACTGAGTGCAGAAAATGATCTTTTTTTTTGTAAATATCCTTTATGATAATTGGAACTTCAGATATTTAGATCAAAATTAGTGAACCATTAAGCTAATCAGTATACATCTAGTTTTGTATTTTTTTGTTGTTGTTGCCAACTATATGGATTGCATTATTGTTAGCTGATGAAGCCGTAAACAGTTTGAATGGAAATGTGTATTTTTAATTTCTGATAGAGTGTACTGTATATATCCTCAATAAACCTTTCACTTCAAAATAAATTAAGACACTGAAAAGATATTAGCTATATTTTAAATGTATTATTGAGCTGACAATCAAGTAAGGAAAATATTTAGAGGTTAAAAACAAAGTATACACAGGAATCCAGAAAGCACAAAATAGCTGGTTATTCTGGGGGCAATTATCAATTAACAATGACCATGAAGACCCATTTAAAAAACTATCTTAAAAAGGTAGGGAAAAAGCCAGCACACATTGAGAAATCTAAAAAGAGACTCCAGCTCAAACTCAGAACCCCCAAAAGCTATGTCCTCTGAAAGGAAAAAATTACCCATCGAGAGGCACAAGAATGAAACTCCCTTATCTCAACTATAATAGTATACAAAGGAGAAAATTTGTAACTAAAATCCAGTCCCCATGTGGGTTTAAGGTCAAAATTCACCCACCTGGGAACAAAAAGCTTCATCTAAAATTTTATTTTATAAGATACTTGATTAGGAGTGCTCCTGAGCATCTGAGAGAAACAAGAATAGATTCTATCTTAAGGAACACCCTTTTCAATCCAGGCTCCAAGAATGCTCCAAAGTGAAAGTCTAGCTTAGATTAAAAAAAAAAAAAAAATTGCAAAACACAAGCCACCTTAAAGAATAAAGGCTAACAGAAACAAATGACAAGAATGAGTCTCTCAATTCATTTATTGGATTTAAAAGCCATAGAACAGAAAATAATTTTTTCAATATGTTAAAAGATAAATGTATCAAAAATATTAATGCAGATATTATAAAACTCATTAAGCAGATTAAAAATAATCCAACAAAAATACTAGAAATAAAATGTAATCAGTAAAATTTCAAAGGACAGATTAAAACATTGACCTATATCTCATTACATACACAATCAATTTAAGATCGATCACATACATAAAAGTTAGAATCATTAAGCTTCTAGAAGAAAAGAAAAAACCAGGAGTATTATATGTGTGACCTTGGGAATAGTTGAAGTTATTTTGACAACTTGAAAAAAGACTAACTCAAAAAGAAGAAAATCAAGTTGGACTTCCTCAAAATTGAATATTTTGCTAATTAAAATACATCATTCATAAAATAAAAATTCAGGCAAGAGACTATGAGAAGATGTTTATGAAAACATGTCTATCTGACAAAGACCTGTGTCCAGAAAATATAAAAATTTCTTATAGTCAACACTGAGAAAATAAACATGATTTTTAAAATGGACACAAAGAGATAGTACACAAAAAAATATTATTTATAAGAGCTTTAAACTGGAAACAACCTTAATATCTATCAATAGAAGAATGGATAAACAAGTTGTGATAGAATACTACTCAGCAATAAAAAGGAACAACCTACTGATACATGCAATAATATGGACACAAGAGAATACTATAATATAAATGGAATATTATAGTATTCTCTTGTGTCCATATTATTGGAATATTCATATAAATATTCCATTTACATGAAGTTCAAGAACAGACAAAACTAATCTTATAGTTAAAGATATCAGAATATAGGGTACCTCTTGGAGGAAGACTGGTGAAAGGGGGAATAAATAAATTTTCTAGTGTGATGGACATGTTCTGGATCTCAATATGAATCATATTACATGGATATATACGGTTCTCAAAACTCATCAAAATGAAGACTTAAGATTTGTGCATTTTAGTCTAGAATTATATTAATAAAAATGTAAATGTTAAAGCGATACTTCTAGGTAAATTCTTATATTAAATGCTTATATTAGAAAAGAGGAAAGGCTGGAAACTAGTAAACTTAAGAAATTAGAAAATCTATAAAATAAGCAGTTAAAGCATAGTAGAACAAACTCACACTGAGTACGTAAATACAGAAGCCAAAATGAATGAAAACAAAAATATGATAGAAAAGATTAAAGAAGTCCACAGCTGGTAGTTTGAAAAAATCTAAGAGATATGGCAAACTTTTGGCAAAATTCATTAAACAAAATTAAGGCACAAATAACATTGTACCAGGAATGAAAAAGAGGACATACTGTTGACTTTAAATAAATAGCCATATATTTCTCCAACAATGTGGGTTTATTTGGGAACAACAAAGAATTGCAATAAGAAACATGTGGTTTAATGGCAAACCATGCACAAGTCCAGAGAACAAAGGAGAGTAATATTCTTCTATGGAGGAAAGTGGGGAGTTCAGAGGGGCTGTTGTAAACAAAGAGTCCATTGGAAGAAACTAGGAGTTCAAAGTATAGTGGCTTTTCATTGGTTGAATTATAACACTTTTTCATTGGCTAAATGTTGGATCAGGAGAAGATCTTTATTCTTCCTGCTGGAGTAGTAAAATAGAAAAACACCTTCCTGTTGGAGATGAAAGTATGTCTCTTCCTGTTTGAGATAATTGACAGTGAGCGGTAGAGTGTGAGAGCTCCCCCTATAGACCGTTCTAACTCTAATTTAAATGAAGTTTTTGTTTATTAATCTTCACAGTATGGTAGCAATAAAGATCAAAGAGATGAAAATACTGTTATAAAGAACTTTATAACTTAAATGAATTTTTTAGAAAAATATAACTTAAATCACCAAAATTAACTTTAGTAGATAAAACTTTGAGTCCTGTGACAACCAGCAAGGTAAAATCAATAATTTAAAACTTTTTCCACAAAGAAAACCTCAGATCCAAATAATTTTATAGGCAAATTCCATTAAATATTTATGAAACAATTCTAGTCTTATACAAACTCTTCCAGAGAATAACAAAAGAGGCAACACTCTAGTTCTTTTTACAAAAGCTAATATAACTGATACACACCAGCAAAGGAATATAGCAGAAAAGAAAATCACAGGTTAATCTCGTGCATGACTAAAGATTCAAAAATTCTAAATAACTTATTAGCAAATTGTATCCAGCATCACATAAACAAGATAATTCATAATGATTAACTTAGGTTTAGCCCAGAAATACAAGGTTGGTTTAACATTAGAAATTTATTTCTATTATATAAATAGATTTAATGAGGAAACACTTTCCCAATAAATGAAGAAAAATCATGCAATAAAATTTGTAGTACACTCTGCTAACAGCTCATAAGATATTAGGAATAGAGGAAACTTCCAAGAGACTTTGGTTTAAAAAAATCTTAAAGAAAAGATATATAATAAAGAAATAGTAAAACCATTTTGTTTAAAAATTAAGGCAAGGACTCTTTATCATCTCCACTCAGCATTATACTGGAAATCTTAAATGAAAAAGTAATTCAAGGGAAAAAAAAATACAGCCTTTAAGTATTAAGAGAGAAAAACAAAAATAGTATCATTTAAAAGTGTTATGATTGTCTACATGAAAAAACAGGTAGAATTGTTCTTAAAAAATTGAAGAATAAATGAGATCATAGCTAAATTTCCAGGTGCAAAATCAAAGTAAAAAGTTAACTGCATACACCAAGAAGAAATGGAGATTTAATTTAAAAATTAGTTATTTAAAATAAAAACAAGAAAAGATACTTAAGAACAAATCTAACAAAAGATGTAGAAAGATTTTATGTAGAATGATATAGAAAGTCCTTTAGATGTAGTAATACGTACCAAAATAAAGTTTGAGATACACTGTTTATAGAGGGAAAATTATTACCTGTAATTGATCTATAGATTTAATACAACTTTAATCAAAATCATGAAGGGTTTCATAGAACTTGAAAATCTTATTTTCTAATAATTAGCTAAGATTGGCTAAAATAGGGTTAAAAATATTTAGGCTGTAATAACGAATAAAAAAATATTTATTTGAGAAAGAAGGGATTGCAATCCAGGGCACAGATTCAGGTAACAACCTAAACTGTGCTCTAAAGAGAACAAAGAAAG
Organism: Pteropus vampyrus; assembly: GCF_000151845.1. Classification (NCBI taxonomy): domain Eukaryota; kingdom Metazoa; phylum Chordata; class Mammalia; order Chiroptera; family Pteropodidae; genus Pteropus; species Pteropus vampyrus. The sequence goes on from NW_011888820.1 coordinate 4,086,442, forward strand.
TCAGGGCTTATAAAGGCTTGGGTTGCATGTACTGTCCTCAATCTGGTCTTTATGGAAATGGGGGATACTGGCTAAGTTAATAAGGATTGGTTGAGCCCAACATGCAAACAAAGGATGTTGGCTGGCAAAAATGGTTGGCTCCTTTCGAAGTCAGAAATGAAGACAGTCTGGTTGTCATGGTGAGAAGGGTATTAAAGTTCAGGAACAGCTGAAAAGTTCAAAAATTCATGGAGAAATGTGCTAGGTGGAACATGTGTAAGACAAAACTCCTCATGGCCTACCAGCTCCATTTTGGTTCCTTCAACATAAACGACTCCACCTTGGCAATTTCTATTCACAATAGAGGCGAAGATGAATAACACAGGGGCCTTTCTCTACCATAAACCAAGACCTATTAAAATCAATAGTCAGTATTATATATAAACCTATAGGTAGTATTATATTTACTCGCACAAAGACAAATTGGACAATAAACCAGAAATAAGAGTCCAAAACCAGCTCCTGCATATATGAAACTTGATTCATGGTGGAGGTGGCTTGCTGATCAGGGAGTAAGAGATGGATTGCTTAATAAATGGTGCTGTGATTGATTATCCATATGAAAAATATAAAGTTGGATCTTTAACTTGTAATTCAGAAGAGTCAATTCTAGAAGGAACTGCCTGAATAAAAGGAAAAGCTGAAACACTTGTAGAAGACCATATAGGAGAACATATTTATGACCTCAGGATTTATAAGAAAATTTTTTTAAACAGAAAAAACCCAACGCAAACCATAAAGAAAGTCATTGATAAATTCATTTACTTTAAAATTAAGAACTTTATTAAAGGAAAAAATTGAAAAAGGGAAAAAAAGTCAGACTGAGAGCTCTTTCTGACACATAAAACTAGCAAAATAATATTTTTCTAAAATAAAAAATTGTGATAATTAACAATCATGAAATAAATACAAATTACAGCAAAGCAAATAACACAAGAGGAAATGGGCAAAAATATTAAAAGACATTTCAAAGATGAACCACTTATGATCAATAAAATAAACATACAAATTCAATCAACCTCAGGTGCAAATGATAACTACAATGAAGTAATAGTTTAAGTCTACCAGATTGGCAAAAGTAAAATATCTATTAATATCAAATGTTGGTGAAGATGTAGAAAAATAGAAGCTAAATTATTTCAACTATTTTGGACCAATATTTGTCATCATTCAATAAAGTTGAAGACATATATATCTTATGACTTAGAAATTTTACTTCTAGATGTATATCCTTGAAAAGTTACAGCTAATGTCAATCAGAAGCAAGTTCAAAGTGGCATTGCTTATTAAAGCAAGAAACTGAAAATAACCTAAATGTTGTCAATACTAAAATGGATAAACACAAAAGAACACATACTGAATTATTGCCTTTTGTAAAGTGCAAAACTACTATATTTAGAGATCCATAGTTATGTAGTAAACTATGGGAATGATAAATACATAATTCAGACTGGTGGTTACCTTAAGTAGCAAAGAAAAAGGAAGTTGAGCCTAGGAATAGGTACACAGGAGGCTTCAGAGCTATTTGTAGTGTTTCATTTCTAAGCTGGGTGGAAGGTATGCAATGTTCATTTTATTGTTACTTTTAAAATACATAAACCTTTCTTGTATGTATTAAGTAAAAGATTTTTATAAATAAAAATAGGAGCAATGATTGGTTTTTCTTTCCAAGGCTGATAGAGTTGGAAAATCATTGAATGTAGGTTTCCAACCAGAGTTAAATGAGGCATTACTTGAAATTTAGTTATTATTGGAAATTTAAAAAAAATTTAAAGGTTCATTAAAAGGTACATAAGAGGCAAGAAAATATTTTTAATTTTTTAAAAGTGGTGAAAATGATATGTAACCTTGAATACTTTATATTAGATTGTTATATTTTTTAGCTTTGGTTCCAAGTGGACAATGAGAATGGCTGTGGTCCTAACAACACAAAGGATGAGTTGTTTGTTGTCTTACGCTTATAACCTTCTGTTCTTAAACCAAGCCAGAATGGTTACTCAGGGCACTCCAATCTGCAATCAGCACAGTGTTTTCCAATTGCCCTGCCCAGATGCCTCCCCACTTAATGATGACTCTAGGGCAGTCAGTCCTCACTGGGAGAGCTGTGTCTTTATTGAGCTCTGAAAGTGTGGCTTTGGCCAGAATACAGTATAATCTCCCCAGCAGGAAGCTGCCTAAGGAAAGTAGGTAGTTTGAAAGAATTGTCTGAGCACTAGGCTACACAGGGATGTTTGTGCTGTCCCAAGGCTAACAAGTGAAAGGGCATTCCAAGAAAGACATTTCCCCAGCCTTAGAATGGCTTTGCCATAACAACACAATCAGCCTCCTATTATCTGGCTAAAGAGAAACCACTGTCATTAGCAGAAGAAAAAGCCAAATAGGGTTTATAGTTTCTTTGTTAAAATCCATTTTTTAAAAAATTATCAATTTGGCCATTTGCAAATAATTTCTCTGATTCAATTGCTTCTTTGACTCTGTGGAGTGGTGATTGCTGTAATAGATAACTCCACTCCAAAAAGCCTGAACTAACTTCACTTGGGATCAATACTGAGCAAAATTAAAATTGAATTTATTTGGTGAGGTTTAAAATGAATTAATTGGATCGATGTCTGTGAGGAAACTCATATATTCCTGCACAGTATGCCATACATATTGAGTATATATTTTATTTCAGTTTTCCAACATTCTGATATTATGTATAAAATATGCATTTGTAATATATGGCAGTTTATATACAAATTATGTCCGCTTCCTGTAGATTTAAAATAAATAGAAAAGAATATGAAAGTCAGAAAAAAGAAAAAGAAGGAGTTAAGAAACAATATTGGAAGCTTTCCTGATATCTGTTAGAATAGGTCACCGCCCTCCCCCCAACCCCAGAGATTAAAAAGCTTTTCAAATCATCTCAAAACAGCCCAAATCCTTTTGAGGAAATGTTGTGTAATCAGGGAATACCACTTCCTTTCTGATTTACGTGATTGTGGATAAACCATTTAAGCTGTCCTGTGTTCTATGCTGTCCGCTTGCATAGGGTGTAGAATTTATTGATATGGATATTTGTTAAAAAAGATGATGAATAATTTTACAGTACCTTTTGTCTCTCTTATTTTAAAAGGAAATCTTCTTAAATCTATGTTAAGTTGCAGAATATTTATCTCTCCTGTGGCTTCTATCATTATTCAAATATATAGTTTTAACCATTATAATACCAAGGTGCTGATTTACTCACAAAAATAATAACATTTAATTCTTTCGAAACACAAATATTATACATTTTTTGCATATTTAGTAAATGAAAGAGATGAGATCTTAAACATTGATTTGAGAATTCTACAAAAGCACATACATGAACACAATTTAAAAACAACTTTATACTTCAGGTATATATCTCAATAATAAAAAATGTGCAGTATTACTTCATGAAATTTTCAGAAAAATGGGTTTTGCTTGTATTTATTTGCTGAGATGGACTTAGCATGGTCAACTGAGAGCCCAAATTTTATGAATATTAAGAGTCTAGAGGCCATGTGCTGACAGGGGCTCCTCACATACTCTGTATACTTTCTATGCCCTGCTTCTTTATCCTGTCTGAATCAACTGCTGCAGGGAAACTCTGGTTTCATCTTTCTACCAATGAACTGAGACCTGCCCCATCCAATCAGAACTGTACAATTTGGATACCTCATTTACATAAAATGGACCTAATTGGGTGGGAACTTTCACTGTAAAAGTCAGCTTCCCCTTTGTCCTGTTGGGACACAATTTAGGTTGCTACCTGAATCTATGTCTCCTGGGCTCTATCTCCTTTTGCTCAAATAAATGCTTATTATTCCTTATTGCAGTCTAAAATTAATTTTAGTTTACACACTTTAAATTTATTCAATTACAATTACTCAAAAACATATATATATATTTTTCGAGCACTTATATGAGCCCTTAGCCTCTATTAGTCATCGCTAGATTCTGAGAAAAAAATAAACAAACTATTTCTATCTTCAAAGAGTTTATGGACTCAAGAATGGGTCAGGTAATTACAGTAAATCAATAATATAATAAATGTGATAAAGAGTTTTATTTAAAGCTCCATGGGAATACAAATGGGGAACAATTGAGTCTTCCTAGAGGAGAAGGAACCAGGGAGCTGTAGAAATGTGATATTTGAAGTGGGTCTTAATAGACAGGAGGATATTGTAGAGGATCAAATGAGCAATCACAAAAGAATTGTCTTAGATCTTTTGCTTTTTTACATTTGCAAATAGACAAGCCAAAATAAAGATTGGCACAATGCAAGGGTGGAGGCTCCCTGAGGGTCGGGCCTAACTCTTCATCTATATGTAGTATCACTGGGGTTTCTTGTTTCTGACTGCTAGAGGCAGAAGTTCTATTGTAATTAGATTCTTCAGTTTAGCCTAGTGATCTGAACCTAGCAAGAGCTCACAAACTATTTTGTAATTAATCACTAGGTCTACATCTTTTGGGTAGACTACTATGCTCTTTATATAACCTAAAATAGCAAATACTAAACCAGGTATATTAAAATATAGTCAGTTGAAAAACATTTATTATATAACTGAAATAAGCAGGGTATAATGTTTCATATTTAGTGTATCAACTGTGTAATAATATGCATAGAGAATAGAAGGGAGAAATGGAAATAATAGTGGTTGCCTCTGGGAGGCAGGATCATGGTTTTTTTTCCCCCCCGACTTTTGTTGATATAAGAAAGTCCAAACCTGTAGAGAATTTTTTAATGTTTATCTGAACCAAATTGATGACAATTGCCAGGAAGCAAAATCTCAATGGATTAAGAACATGCTCCAGAGAATGGCAGTTTTTCAGCTTATTTTATACATAAGAATCAAAAGAGGAGGCATAAGGAGGGTTATATGCAAAACATCAGGTGACTGGTTAAGGGAGCGGGAGAAAGCAAAGTGGAGAAATCTCTGAAATTGGATAAAAAGTAAAATGGAGAGACAAACTTCTTTTACATTGCTGAGTACATGATAGTTAACATCTACAGCACATAGGGATAGTATTTGGGGAATAATACAATGAGGGGTTCTGTGGTCTTGTGCTCTAGTGTGGTGGGTTGTACCCTGAGGGTTCCAGAGAACCCTCATTCCAAGAGCAAGTTATCTTAGATGCAAAAAGACAATAGACTAGCTCACTTAAGGTAAAGAATGACCTTTATCAAGGAAGCTGCAGGTGCAGGATGTGACTACCCTCCATGACCTGCTTTTAGTTAGGAAATTTTATGTTCAGACCATCCTATGTGGTAATTTTGTCTCTGAGTTTGGAGGACCCACCATGATGCCTCCCTTGAGGTTGTCAGGTTTAGTATGTAGCCCCTTTCTC
>NW_011888820.1:4091885-4103081 GCF_000151845.1 Pteropus vampyrus
CCTTTGTCTTGTTGGGACACAATTTAGGTTGCTACCTGAATCTATGTCTCCTGGGCTCTATCTCCTTTTGCTCAAATAAATGCTTATTATTCCTTATTGCAGTCTAAAATTAATTTTAGTTTACACACTTTAAATTTATTCAATTACAATTACTCAAAAACATATATATATATTTTTCGAGCACTTATATGAGCCCTTAGCCCCTATTAGTGATCGCTAGATTCTGAGAAAAAAATAAACAAACTATTTCTATCTTCAAAGAGTTTATGGACTCAAGAATGGGTCAGGTAATTACAGTAAATCAATAATATAATAAATGTGATAAAGAGTTTTATTTAAAGCTCCATGGGAATACAAATGGGGAACAATTGAGTCTTCCTAGAGGAGAAGGAACCAGGGAGCTGTAGAAATGTGATATTTGAAGTGGGTCTTAATAGACAGGAGGATATTGTAGAGGATCAAATGAGCAATCACAAAAGAATTGTCTTAGATCTTTTGCTTTTTTACATTTGCAAATAGACAAGCCAAAATAAAGATTGGCACAATGCAAGGGTGGAGGCTCCCTGAGGGTCGGGCCTAACTCTTCATCTATATGTAGTATCACTGGGGTTTCTTGTTTCTGACTGCTAGAGGCAGAAGTTCTATTGTAATTAGATTCTTCAGTTTAGCCTAGTGATCTGAACCTAGCAAGAGCTCACAAACTATTTTGTAATTAATCACTAGGTCTACATCTTTTGGGTAGACTACTATGCTCTTTATATAACCTAAAATAGCAAATACTAAACCAGGTATATTAAAATATAGTCAGTTGAAAAACATTTATTATATAACTGAAATAAGCAGGGTATAATGTTTCATATTTAGTGTATCAACTGTGTAATAATATGCATAGAGAATAGAAGGGAGAAATGGAAATAATAGTGGTTGCCTCTGGGAGGCAGGATCATGGTTTTTTTTCCCCCCCGACTTTTGTTGATATAAGAAAGTCCAAACCTGTAGAGAATTTTTTAATGTTTATCTGAACCAAATTGATGACAATTGCCAGGAAGCAAAATCTCAATGGATTAAGAACATGCTCCAGAGAATGGCAGTTTTTCAGCTTATTTTATACATAAGAATCAAAAGAGGAGGCATAAGGAGGGTTATATGCAAAACATCAGGTGACTGGTTAAGGGAGCGGGAGAAAGCAAAGTGGAGAAATCTCTGAAATTGGATAAAAAGTAAAATGGAGAGACAAACTTCTTTTACATTGCTGAGTACATGATAGTTAACATCTACAGCACATAGGGATAGTATTTGGGGAATAATACAATGAGGGGTTCTGTGGTCTTGTGCTCTAGTGTGGTGGGTTGTACCCTGAGGGTTCCAGAGAACCCTCATTCCAAGAGCAAGTTATCTTAGATGCAAAAAGACAATAGACTAGCTCACTTAAGGTAAAGAATGACCTTTATCAAGGAAGCTGCAGGTGCAGGATGTGACTACCCTCCATGACCTGCTTTTAGTTAGGAAATTTTATGTTCAGACCATCCTATGTGGTAATTTTGTCTCTGAGTTTGGAGGACCCACCATGATGCCTCCCTTGAGGTTGTCAGGTTTAGTATGTAGCCCCTTTCTCGTCCACACTTTTCTGAACTTAATTTTTCTATCAACAACACTAATTTCTTTTAGAGTAATAGAAACTATATTTAAAAAATATAGCCTTTTCAGTTCAGCAACATCAACTAATTATTTCCGTTCAAAGTGGGAGTTATTTTGTATATCCATTAGATTGTGTTAGTGGCAGAATTGAGATTGTCAAAGCAGCATGGTTTTAGATCATTTTACTTTTTCTCATTTGCAAAGACAAGGCTACAGTCAGTGATTCCTCAGTTAGTTTTGTGTTTCCTTTCTCCCTCTGTGCATCTGAAAGCTTACCTAAAGTGTTCCCCTTCTTAAAGAGTCAGTTGTCATATGTTACTTTAACACTGAGACCCTGAGATGGCCTGAAGTTTGGCTTCAAAAGAAGCAACTACATTCTCAAGGCTGCTCCACAAGTCTATTGGTTATGTGATTATCCAGCAATCCCAAGGTCATGCTTCAGGGCATCACTTCTGATGCCCATTTTTTCTGCAATTACACCTTTTGATCTCATTGTTTCTCAACTGCCATGGTGTTCTCTTCTCTCTACCCTTTGCCCACAGGCAGCTCAGAGGACAAAATTCCACTTCACCACTAGTTACTTCAGCAAGGTTAACCTGGTGTGGGCAAAGGTCTTACTTTCCCCATTTGATGTTTAAAGACTTCTCTGTGGAAGCAGGTGGTTAATGTCTCATCAGTGGAGAGGTAATTAATACTATTAGAGCCCTATATTTTGGAGTGCTTCTTGATGCTCCTTGCCACATTAGAGCCCCTTATGTCTGTCAGTCTCCCTATAGAGATGCCAACTTCCTAGTTTTAATTCTCCCTCTTGGATGATGCAAACATCATCTGGACAGCATGCAGCCTTAGTAGCCAAATTCAGTGGCATCTTTCTTTGTATACTGTGGATGCAATTCTTCAGCTGATGTAGGTCTAATCTAGTGCAGGCTAGCACAGACTGCCTGCCTCAGTCTCTGTAAGGAAATATGTTTAAGGGTGGGGCAAGGGGCAGAGGAGGAACAGTACCCATCCACTGGAAGTCAAGTAATTGTTGTGAAGGTCTTGCTTCATAATATTGATACAGGAAAATGGGGCAGAGGGAATGTGTACTGCTGAGGAAAGTATTCAGAGAATTCATTTCCTCTATGACGTAGGGCATCCTTAGTCCTTGTCTGACTTCACAATGTGTGCTGTGGGACATTAGATTAAATAGGAGTCTGAGTGAGGGCAACCCAACCCAGCAGGATTCCTGGACAAAGGCAACAAAGATTTCATAACTTGAGTCGTTTGTGGTGCTCTCTCTGTGTATACATATACACATGTATTCATTTATGTGTTTAATATCAAAGTTTTCTTTTCGACATCCAACATCATGCCAACAGAGGAATTATAATGCTGTAATATATATTTTATGTGTTAACTGTCTATGCCTAAGTTGACAAATATGGAAAATTGAAGAGTGAAAACATAGTTTTACATTTTTTAAGTTTTGGAAACTGATGATAAGAATCGATCATGGGGTAGAGACTTTCTTTTCTTTCTTTCTTTCTTTTCTTTTCTTTTTTTTTTTTTTTTAAGGCAAGGCAACCTTTGGTTGACCTCACAGATTGCAAGGACCTCGTCAGCTTACAATTCCTTATTTTTTATTTTTTTACACCTACAGCACCTGGTCTTCCTAGGTGGTCTCCCACCCAAGTACTAACCAGGTCTGACCCTGCTTAGCTTCCGAGATCAGACGGGATCAGGCTTGTTCAGGGTGGCATGGCCATAGACAGGTAGAGACTTTCATGTGTGAAATGTGTTAAAAACAAGTGTTGAGGGAAGGAATGGAATGCTTTATTCAGGAGACCTATATAGTGTAACTGTTGCATGATATATATGCTGTTAAACATTTTTCATTCTAATAGAGCTGAGAATTTCCAGAACTGCAGCCTCCTCATTTCCCTCAGACATGACGGTTTCTGACTGTATCTTTTCCCTTAACTCAGTGTTTTCTTTGTTTCTATGGGGAAGTTTCAAATATGAATATATTTGTTGACAATTTCTCAATATTTTAATTGACCACTGATGTTGTTCTTACGTGATAAATCCTTCTAACCAACTAAATTTATTAATTTCTTTGTTGGCCCACAGTTGGAAAACAGGTAGGTAGAAGAATTCTATATTAGTTCAAAAATCTTTGTATAATTTTTTATCTTTTGTATTATTGATACCATCAAATTACAGGAATAATTTTAAAAGTTGGTATGTAATAAAAAGAAAACATAAAATATGAGTCTTTAGTCATGAGCACCATTGCACTGGCTGAATCTCCATTCTCTTGCCTTTTCCATCTCAGCAATTGTGAGGGCCATTATACTTTTTAGGAGCTGACACTAGAATGGGCCATTTCACTGCATGGTACAGCCTCCAGAAGTTAACTGGAATTAGCCCTCAACCCTATCACACCGTGGCATTCCACAGTCTCATGAGCTATCCCTGGATGCTCCCTTTGGAGATAAATAAAAGTATTGGTTGTCCTTATTCATCACCAAGACTATGAGAACAAATCCCTCATGCTTTATATCCCTGTTTATCTCAGTTACCGCCATCAGTACAAGCCTCTCCTGCCATCTCTCACCACCTGGAATCTTTTCCCTATAGTGCTCTGCACAGTCCTGATATGAACCCCTTCTTTGTACCCAAACTTCCATGATGTTAGTGGAATTCCTTTCCGCTTGTCTACAAATTCCCTTCATCATCATGTCACAAAGCATTCCTTTTACTTCCTTACCTAAACAAAACCCAACTACCTTCAGCGGGTACTTGTTTTCTTGTGCTACTCTCAAGTAAAGGCACATTTCACTCTCACATCCCCAAATCTCAGGGCTTGAAAATGCCTTTACAATAACTCAGAAGTTATGGGAGAAAGCTCAGAAAGAGTCATGAGTTATAGAAGATCAAACTCACTGGTTGACTATCATTCTCAAATATTGTCTTATCTAGTCTTTTGATTGGAAACATCAAAACTATTTGGCAATCAATTCTAGATTGAGATCTTTGAAGAATGCTCTATAGTTAATGTGGTATTTTTGGATGTTTTAATTTAGCTATCAGCAATATAGGGGGATACATTCGGTATTTTTAGAATGCAAATTGAAGTACTTGACTTTCCATGGGGGAGCCATTCATTTCTGCATGAAGATAAGCTGAAGGAGTTGTGGGAAGGGTCAAGATATGGGCATTGTATAGAACTTGGATTCCTTTTTGGCAGGATTTTAAAACATTTTTAGGTTTATTGTTCATCCTTACCTCTCTTGATGAGGGTGGGGATGTAACTACTAAATATACATTAGATCTCTAAACGGCTTTTTGTTCTAGTTAAGAGAGAAGATCAGTGTGTCTAGTGTGTGTGTGTGTGTGTGTGTGTGTGTGTGTGTGTGTGTGTGTGTGTAAATTGTAACTGGTTTCCAAAACACAGCATATCAGAAAAAAGCCATTGATAGTTTTGATGAACATGATGACTTCAGAGTAAATTAGAATTCTGCCTGTTTTAACAACTTCATCTTCCACAGTGCCTTAAAATCTTATGTGTACTATCACATTTTTTCATTATTATATAATTATGATATTATTTACAATGACATTTTCTGACAAATCTGCAGTTTAGAGAAAATAAGTAAAAATTTCAGTGAGTAGTATAGCTGGACCTAACCTTTAGTTATGCCAATTTCAGTCCCAATGATTCATGTTCTATCTGAATTGGAGGAATAGATGGTGGAGGGATCGAAAAATTCTTCTACCTTCTAGGGTCTTTGGCCAGTTTAGTAATCAGATTGACATAAGACTGATTAAGAGGAGAAAAACAAGTTTAATCACATATGTATGGAGTCCCCATAAGAATATAAGACCCACAGGCAGTTAGGCAGAAAGGCTTATATGCCATTCTGAGAAGGAGTAGAGATCTGGTACTTCAAAGGGGAAGAAGACAGTTTACAGGAAGATGGGAAGAGCAAATTTTTGGTAAGCAAATGTTTGCCATGCCATGCCATACCATGCAAACACAATGGGACACAGAGAGAACTTCGATCTCCAGGTCTTGCTGAGCTCCCCATCAACTTACCATACCTAGCCCATATTCTTTGTAGTTACCTCTGGTGATAGCTCTTTTCCTGAACCAGGCCCTCTATCTAAATTATTTTAAGTGGTTAAGGGAGAGGTACATTTTTATCAAATCTGCTGGGTCTTGATTGCTTTCAGCTCAAAATAATCTACATGCCAAAGTGGCACATTTTTGGGGAGGCTCAGTCTGAAACCCTTCAATAGAATAACCCATTTCACAAAGCTCATCTCCAGAACATGTACTGAAAGCATCTGAGACAAATTATAGTGTGGAAGGATTGGCATCCTGTCCATCCATAGGTATAGAGAGAGATCAGATGATTTGACACCTTTCCGTTGTAGATTTCATAGCTACATTACTCTTCTAGAGGTGTTTGCTACAGAGCATCAACTATTTCAAATTGGGTACATTAAAAGAATGGCATCATTTAAGCCTGTCAGTACTTAGGGATCAGGATTTTGACTAAGGATTAGGGATTTTTTAGAGTCCAAAATAGACTCCTAAAAGGAAAACGTGTGTGCTAAATGTTGATTATATGGGTCTATCCATATGGTGTCAGTGCCCCTGGAGCAGTTCAGTTTTCAGGTTGCAAGTTCCATTATTTTCTAAAAACAAGATAAGCTATGAAAAAGCTGACAGTTTTAATTAAGTACTGAAGCTGATCCTATGATTCTGGTACAGAGAAAAAAGTCACTAACTTTTCCCAATACATTATTCAATTAGTTCCACATTCAGGACTTGTCAGGTTCATTTGATATTACAACACATGTCCCCATGTTTTATAATAAAGATTTGGCTAGTCTTTGTTCCTGGTTCCTGGGAGGGAGACTAAATCCTTGAGATTTCTCTAATAGTAAGAGTGTCTTTGTTATTTATGAGTCCCCTGGATCACCCCGAGTTTATACTAATGAGGTGATTCATACTGGTCCACTGGATTGTTCAGGAAGGAGGCTGGTCATAAGGCAATCACATGATTAGAGAGTTAAAACATTGAGCCAGTTCACCTTCCATAAGGGGGAGGAAGACTGGAGATTTTTTTCAATCATGTGGCCAAGGAAATAATATAAGCCCAGTAAAAACTCTGGCGCCGAAGCTCATTGGAGCTTTTTGGTTGGTGAACCCATCAGTGGGCCTGGAGGGTGATATACCCTCATTTCATGGGTTAAGAGCATGGAAGCTCTGTGTTTGGTTCACTCCCAGACCTTTCTCTATGGGTCTCTTTAGTTGCTCCTGAGTTGTATCTATCCTAATAAAACTGCAATTTTAAATATGGTGCTCCCTAGAATTCTGTGAGTTATTCTAGCAAATTATTGAATGTGTAGGGAGTCATGGAAATCCCCAAATTTGTAGCCAATTGGTCAGGAGTGCAGGTGGCCTTAGGATCATTTGAACTTGTGGCTGGCATCTAAAGTAGGGGCGGACTGAGTCCATGTGGGTTCTACACTAATTCCAGCTAGTGCCAGAACTCAATTTCAGTATACTAGTTGATTTTAGACTAGTTGGGGTTGAAACAGAGGACCCCCAAAGGGATAATGTATTACTAAAGTACTCACTGACACATCTTTTGTTAATTGAGAGTAACAACACACTTAGCAGATATAGCTATTTTCTAAAATATGGAACTTTGTATTATTCTGATCTCAGTTATTTACTAGGGTAAGTTTCGTCTATAGGACTCACTCTGGCTGGATATAGCTGGGATAGTTTCATTCCTGAACTAACTGATTCCATGATCAGCATAGTGACGGAGGTTTGGTCCTTGGTGATGTTGGTAATGAGACTCTATGCTTGGGCCTCTTTACTATCCATATGAGCAAGAATGTCTGAAAAGATAGCTACAGGGCATGCAGTCTGCTCATACCTGTAGGCTGTCCTATGGTGGCCTCATATATTCGAACTCAGTTGAATCACAGGAAGTATGAAATAGACCTTTCCTCAGAAGAAATTGCTTTATGTTTAATATTTCTATGTTTAATAAGGCTTTTTAATCTATTGTTGATTGCCAGAGATCCAGGGAATGGCTCATTGTCTATGCTCTCCTTTTGTGTGTGTGTGTGTGTGTGTTTTTAGGCAATTATTTTTTCTTCTATATGATAGAACACTCCATTTACCTTAAACCAGTTGTTAACAATTTATGAATTGGCAACTCAAAGTAATAATAATAACTTTTTTACGTAGTATTTTACATTTATATTTTATATTTAGGATAGAATATGAAGATAGTTTTGGATGTTTTGTAGAAAGTTTAACGTTATTATATTTAGTTTCTATGTTTAATTCAAAGAGAGATTCATTCATGAGGAGAAATTAGAGAAGTCACTGAAGAAGATATAAGGAGCTAGGAAAATAAAAATCTATGTTCTCAATGTTTTATCACATATCCTCATGAACTTAATTGGGAATGTGATTTAAAACATACACTTTCCCATCCCCTTACCCCACAAAAAAACTGTAGCTAGTTGAGGAAATGCAGAGCACCATATCATATTAAATGATTTTAAGACTATACAGTAGCTTGTCACTCCAGCTATGTGCAAAGGTAACCATAACATAAAAGTTGTCCCTGCAAAATGCCACACTGTTACCACTCTGACTCTTTCTTTCAGACATTATTTGATGGAGATCAGAACCTCTGAGTCATATGGCACTTCTTTGTCTTAAATTTCTTTTAAGGCAAACAATTTTTTGTTACATTCACAATGTAAATCTTGAAATTACTTGTTTTGCAAATGTGTCACTGATTCATATTGTACAGGTATGGATTGGAAACAAAATCTAGTTGAACATTCAGATTCACCCTCTACTCTCTGGCACTACTTATGAGTAAAATGTATTGTAAATTCTTGCTGTGTACTGCTTCATTGTATTTTGAATGGAATGACCTGGGACGGGTAGGGTATAGCAAACAGGATTAAAATATATTGAAAACTTACTTAGATGCCAAATGGTTTATAAACACTATTTTATCTTAATAGACTTATGCTAGGTGGTCTTATGCCCATGTTATATGTAAAGGACCTAACTCAGACTAAGTAACTTTACCATTGTCATAGAATTGCACAACAGAATTATGGACTCATAGATATGCAATTTTTAGTTCATTATGTATTGAAGTCTGCTGTTCCTCTTCTTTACTTTCTTTTCTTCCTCCTCTGATTCTTTTTTTTTCTTTTACTATGTACATATGAAACCAATCAAAATCAGCTAAAGATCTCAATTAATCCTAAGAAACAGTAGAGAGAAGAAAAATATACTTGAGACTTCTTAAAGCTCTAATTGAAATGATTTACTGACATGTTTGATGCCTGGATTTGCATTATGCTACTTTGTTTATGCTTCACCATGCTATTATTTTTGTTTTTATTACCATACAGTAACTAAGTTGAAATGTAATTAGCAATTCTAGTCACTAATTATCTAATCAGTAGTAATTATTGGTTGGGTTTTCATGCTGCATATAATCCAGTGTTCTACTAAATGCTCTAGCATACAAACTCTATGTAATTTTGTTTATATTAATAAAATTATAGTGTAAGTGTCTAGGAAAAGTTTGTACTTTGATTTCAACAGTCATGAGTTCATATTATTAATGGTGCCACCATAGGCTAGTTATCTAATATTTCTAAGCCTCACCTTCTTCATCTGCAAAATTGAGGAATAATAATAATACCTGTTAAATAACATTTTCTTAAAAAAGTAAAATTATGACACATAGAAATATAAAATGAACATGTGCCAAGGTTTTACTCATTAATTATTGTGGAAACCAGAAAGATGTTACAGCAGGTTTAAGGGAGAATTTAAAATACCATACAGATATAGGTAATCAGGAATATTTTAATAAATTTACCAGTGGGTGCAATAGTTGGTTTTTCCCATAAGTTTCTTTACTGAAGGAATTCATTTGAATGTCTGTGGTCAAGAATTATTTCTACTTCAATCAGTTAGCTACAATTTACAGTTGTAAAAAGCTCGAAGTCAATGAAAGGCATAGATCTGCTAGGATTAGATAACTAAGAGGAGTATGCCCTAGAAAGTGCTTAGTTTTCCACTGAAGACTTCCATTGATCTTTTTTGGATCATTTCAAAGTCTTGTACAATTTTTCTCTAACTATGTAACTTGAGAGGTTTGAAAAGTTTATAGCAAATTCATATAATGCTTATATATAAATTTTATAATAATTTTAACGTCAAAACAAAAATTTATATCAATTCATTCAGAGTACTAATATGTTAGAGAAAAAAATGCTTAAGACACTTGTTAAAGAATGCAAAGGTAGACTTTATTCAGGGAGACTACTATAATAGGGTTTTATAGTAAGGGAAAAAAATCAGGTTCAACTCTGAATACAAGGACAAGTGAAGATTTATAGTTAAAAAGCAGGGAAGGAGTCAGTGAATAGAAAATCATTAAGAGGAAACATCAGTGATAAGGGGGATTCTGGATAAACTGACTTGACAGGAGTATAGCCGAATGCAGGCTAGGGTGATAAGATATCCAGGGTGGAGGAAAGGAGTCTGATCAGCTGTCAAGATGGAGGGTGAGTTATTTTGCCAGATATCAAGGGTAGGGGATTTTTGCTAAGCTAACCAAGTAGGATTCTTGTTCAAACTGGACTAACCAGGCAAAAGACAGAGCCTAAGAGCAAATCTCAGTCAAAAAGAGAATGAGTAGCCTGACTAAAATTTGGTTAAGGAGAGAGTCTTTGCCAAATATCAGGATTCAGACAGACCCATTAGGCTGATTGCTGATTGAATGTAAAATCTTTGGCTAAAATTGGGTCTTGGAATTGTTGGGAAGGTAAAAAATTTTACTCCTACCCTTGTAGGAGTAGATTACTAGAAACTTGTAGATTCTTTTTGCCAGTTTAAGAATTAAAGTGACATAAGACAGATTAGTAAAAGAAAATCAAATTTAATTTCATATGTACAGAGGTCTCGTAGATAATGGGAGCTAGCAAAATGACCAATGTGGCAGCTTTTGTACTTTTTAGACAAAGAAACTATATATTTGCAAGGAATGGACAAGACAAAGAAGGCCTGGGTGCTTAATTAGTAAAGAAGTAACAAGGTTTGTTTATACAACCTTCTCAGCCTTGAATTCCCTAACTCTGGTGATAAGGATGCCATTCTACCACCTGGTACAGGGAAGGTACCTTTTACATGAGAGATTTATTTACTGTTTTTGAGGGACAAAGACAGGAGGGCTGAAGTATTCTTCTTGTACCGGCTGTTTCTCAGGTAACTTTGATTAGAAATAATCAATATGCCACTTTTGCATATTTTGGAGCAGCCTGCCCTGGGCCCTGACAGAATTATGAATAACTCTCTAAAGGAGAGTGTGGTAAATGACCAAAAATAAAGTGAGTTTGCTAAGCAATCACTGCAAATATTAAAAAGGTTGTTAGATTTTGACTCCTCTGTCTTTTGCATGAACAAATTGACAACTTAGATTTATTAGGCTTATGGCATTTTTA